>NW_020252204.1:0-1513 GCF_003255815.1 Theropithecus gelada | reverse complement strand
TGTATTTCGTGGATCTCTTTGCTAGCCTTATTTCTGTGGAATCTGAGAACAGATATTTCTGATCCCTTTGAAGACTACAGGGCCAAAGGAAATATCCTCCGATAAGAAAGAGAAAGAAGCTTTCTGAGAAACTTCTTTGTGTTCTGTGAAATCATCTCACAGAGTTACAGATTTCCCCTCAAGAAGCCTTTCGCTAACACAGTTCTTGGGGAATTGTCAAAGTGATATTTGGAAGCCCATAGAGACCTATGGTGAAAAAGTAAATATCCTCCGATGAAATCTGGAAAGAAGCTTCTGAGAAACTGCTTAGTGTTCTGTTAATTCAACTCACAGAGTTACATCTGTATTCGNTAGTGTTCTGTTAATTCAACTCACAGAGTTACAGCTTTCCCCTCAAGAAGCCTTTTGCTAAGACAGTTCTTGTGGAATTCGCAAAGTGATATTTGGAAGCCCTTATAGGGCTACGTTGAAAAAGAGAATATCCTCCGAGAAATACTGGAAAGAAGCTTTCTGAGAAACTGCTTTGTTATGTGTGACTTCCACTCACAGAGTTACATCTGTATTTCGTGGATCTCTTTGCTAGCCTTACTTCTGTGGAATCTGAGAACAGATATTTCGGATACCTTTGAAGACTCTAGGACCAAAAGAAATATCCTCCAATAACAAGGAAAAAGCAGCTTTCTGAGAAACTTCTTTGTGTTCTGTGAAATCATCTCACAGAGTTACACCTTTCCCCTCAAGAAGCCTTTCACTAAGACAGTTCCTGTGGAATTTGCAAAGTGATAATTGGTAGCACATAGCGGGCACTGGGGAAAAAGGAAATATCCTCTGATGAAATCTGGAAAGAAGCTTTCTGAGAAATTGCTTAGTGTTCTGTTAATTCATCTCAGAGAGTTACAGCTTTCCCTTCAAGAAGCCGCTCGCTAAGCCTGTTCTTGTGGAATTCGCAAAGTGATATTTGGAAGCCCATAGATGTTTATGGTGAAAAAGAAAATATCCTCAGAGAGAAACTGGAAAGAAACTTTCTTAGAAACTGGTTTGTGATGTGTGACTTCCACTCACAGAGCTACACCTGTATTTCGTGAATCACTTTGCTAGCCTTATTTCTGTGGAATCTGAGAACAGATATTTCGGATCCCTTTGAAGACTCTAGGGCTAAAGGAAATATCCTCCGATAACAAAGAGAAAGAAGCTTTCTGAGAAACTTCTTTGTGTTCTGTGAAATCATCTCACAGAGTTACAGCTTTCCCCTCAAGAAGCCTTTCGCTAAGACAGTTCTTGTGGAATTTGAAAAGTGATATTTGGAAGCCCTTAGAGGGCGCTGGTGAAAAAGGAAATATCCTCCGATGAAATCTGGAAAGAAGCTTTCTGAGAAACTGATTAGTGATCTGTTAATTCATCTCACAGAGTTATAGCTTTCCACTCAAGAAGGCGGTCGCTTAGCCTGTTTCTGTGGAATTCTCAAGGTGATATTTGGAAGCCCATAGAGGCCTAAGCTGAAAAAGGAAATATC
>NW_020252203.1:723-1512 GCF_003255815.1 Theropithecus gelada | reverse complement strand
TCCCCTCAAGAAGCCTTTCGCTCAGACAGTTCTTCTGGATATGGCAACGTGATATTAGGAAGCCCATAGAGGGCTATGGTGAAAAAGGAAATATCCTCAGATGAAATCTGGAAAGAAGCTTTCTGAAAAACTGCTGAGTGTTATGTTAATCATCTCACAGAGTTACATCTGTATATCGGGGATCTCTTTCGTAGCCTTATTTCTGTGGAATCTGAGAACAGATATTTCGGATCCCTCTGAAGACTATAGGGCCAAAGTAAATATCCTCCGATAACAAAGAGAAAGAAGCTTTCTGAGAAACTTCTTTGTGTTCTGTGAGATCATCTCACAGAGTTACAGCTTTCCCCTCAAGAAGACTTTCGCTAAGACAGTTCTTGTGGAATAGGCAAAGTGATATTTGGAAGCCCATAGAGGGCTACGGTGAAAAAGGAAATATCCTCAGATGAAATCTGGAAAGTAGCTTCCTGAGAAACGGCTGAGTGTTCTGTTAATTCATCTCACAGAGTTACATCTGTATTTCGTGAATCTCTTTGCTAGCCTTATTTCTGTGGAATCTGAGAACAGATATTATGGATCCCTGTGAAGACTATAGGACCAAAGGAAATATCCTCCGAAAACAAAGAGAAAGAAGCATTCTGGGAAATTTCTTTGTGTTCTGTGAAATCATCTCACAGAGTTACAGCTTTCCCCGCAAGAAGCCTTTCTCTAAGACAGTTCTTGTGGAATTGGCAAAGTGATATTTGGAAGCCCATAGAGGGCTATGGTGAAAAAGGAAATATCCTCAGAACC
>NW_020252203.1:0-663 GCF_003255815.1 Theropithecus gelada | reverse complement strand
TCTGTTAATTCATCTCACAGAGTTACATCTGTATTTCGTGGATCTCTTTGCTAGCCTTATTTCGGTGGAATCTGAGAAGAGATATTTCGGATCCCTTTGAAGACAATAGGTCCAAAGGAAATATCCTCCGATAACAAAGAGAAAAAAGCTTGCTGACAAACTTCTTTGTGTTCTGTGAAAACATCTCATAGAATTACAGCTTTCCCCTCAAGAAGCCTTTCGCTAAGACAGTTCTTGAGGAATTGGCAAAGTGATATTTGGAAGCCCATAGAGGGCTATGGTGATAAAGGAAATATAATCAGATGAAATCTGGAAACAAGCTTTCTGGGAAAATGCGTAGTGTTCCATTAATTCATCTCACATAGTTACATCTGTATTTCGTGGATCTCTTTCCTAGCCTTATTTCTCTGGAATCTGAGAAAAGATATTTCGCATCCCTTTGAAGTGTATAGGGCTAAAGGAAATATCCTCCGATAACAAAGAGGAAGAAGCTTTCTGAGAAACTTCTTTGTTTTCTATGAAATCATCTCACAGAGTTACAGCTTTCCCCTCAAGAAACCTTTCTCTAAGACAGTTCTTGTGGAATTGGCAATGTCATATTAGGAAGCCCATAGAGGGCTATGGTGAAAAAGGAAATATCCTCGGATCATATCTGGAAAGAAG
>NW_020252202.1:1233-1512 GCF_003255815.1 Theropithecus gelada | reverse complement strand
GGCAAAGTGATATTTGGAAGCCCATAGAGAGCTATGCTGAAAAAGGAAATATCGCCAGTTGAAATCTGGAAAGAAGCTTTCTGAGAAACTGCTTAGTGTTCTGTTAATTCATCGCACAGAGTTACATCTGTATTTCGTGGATCTCATTGCTAGCCTTATTTCTGTGGAATCTGAGAACAGATATTTCACATCCCTTTGAAGACTATAGGGCCAAAGGAAATATCCTCCGATAACAAAGAGAAAGAAGCTTTCTGAGAAACTTCTTTGTGTTCTGTGAAA
>NW_020252202.1:0-1217 GCF_003255815.1 Theropithecus gelada | reverse complement strand
CCTTTCGCTAAGACAGTTCTTGTGGAATTGGCAAAGTGATATTTGGAAGCCCATAGAGGGCTATGGTGGAAAAGGAAATATCCTCAGATGAAATCTGGAAAGAAGCTTTCTGAGAAACTGTTTAGTGTTCTGTTAATTCATCTCACAGAGTTACATCTGTATTTCGTGGATCTCTCTGCTAGCCTTATCTCTGTGGAGTCTGAGAACAGATATTTCGGATCCCTTTGAAGACTATAGGGCCAAAGGAAATATCCTCCGATAACAAAGAGAAAGAAGCTTTCTGAGAAACTTCTTTGTGTTCTGTGAAATCATCTCACAGAGTTACAGCTTTCCCCTCAAGAAGCCTTTCGTTAAGCCAGTTCTTGTGGAATTGGCAAAGTGATATTTGGAAACCCATAGAGGGCTATGCTGAAAAAGGAAATATCCTCAGATGAAATCTGGAAAGAAGATTTCTGAGAAACCGCCTAGTGTTCTGTTAATTAATCTCACAGAGTTATATCTGTATTTCGTGGATCTCTTTGCTAGCCTTATTTCTGTGGAATCTGAGAACAGATATTTCGGATCCCTTGGAAGACTATAGGGCCAAAGGAAATATCCTCCAATAACAAAGAGAAAGAAGCTTTCTGAGAAACTTCTTTGTGTTCTGTGAAAACATCTCACAGAGTTACAGCTTTGCCGTCAAGAAAGCTTTCGCTAAGACAGTTCTTGTGGAATTGGCAAAGTGATATTTGGAAGCCCATAGAGCGCTATGGTGGAAAAGGAAATATCCTAAGATGTAATCTGGAAAGAAGCTTTCTGAGAAACTGCTTAGTGTTCTGTTAATTCATCTCACAGAGTTACATCTGTATTTCGTGCATCTCTTTGCTAGCCTTATTTCTGTGGAATCAGAGAACAGATATTTCGGATGCCTTTGAATAGTATAGGGCCAAAGGAAATATCCTTCGATAACAAAGAGAAAGAAGCTTTCTGAGAAACTTCTTTGTGTTCTGTGAAATCATCTCACAGAGTTACAGCTTTCCCCTCAAGAAGCCTTTCGCTAAGAGAGTTCTTGTGGAATTGGCATAGTGATATTAGGAAGCCCATAGAGGGCTATGGTGAAAAAAGAAATATCTTCAGATGAAATCTGGAAAGAAGCTTTCTGAGAAACTGCTTAGTGTTCTGTTAATTCATCTCACAGAGTTACATCTGTATTTCGTGGTTCTCTTTGCTAGCCTTAT
>NW_020252201.1:0-1512 GCF_003255815.1 Theropithecus gelada | reverse complement strand
GGTTACTGTAGCCTTGTAGTATAGTTTGAAGTCAGGTAGTGTGATGCTTCCAGCTTTGTTCTTTTTGCTATTCCAAACAATTGAAAAGGAGTGACTTCCCCTTAACTCATTTTATGAAGCCAGCATCATCATGATACCAAAACCAGGGACACACACACACACACACACACACACACACACACACACACAAACTTCAGGCCAATATCCCTGATGAACATTGATGCATAAATCTTCAATAAAATACTAGCAAACCGAATTCAGCAGCACATCAAAACACTTATCCACCACAATCAAGTCAGCTTCATCCCTGGGATGCAAGACTGTTTCAGCATTCACAAATAAACATAATCCATCACATAAACAGAACCAAAGACAAAAACAACGTGATTATCTCAATAGATGCAGAAATGGCCTTTGATAAAATTCAACACCCCTTCATGTTAAAAACTCTCAATAAACTAGGTATTGATGGAAGATATCTCAAAATAATAAGAGCTATTTATGACAAACCTACAGCCAATATCACAGTCAATGGGCAAAAGTTGGAAGCATTGCCTTTGAAAACTGGTACAAAACAAGGAAGCCCTCTCTCACTATTTCTATTCAACACAGTATTGGAAGTTCTGGCAAGGGCAATCAGGCAAGAGGAAGAAATGAAGGGTATTCATTTAGGAGGAGAGGAAGTCAAATTGTCTCTGATTGCAGACAATATGCTGTTATATTTAGAAAACTCCATAATCTTGGCCTCCAAACCTCTTAAACTGTTAAGAAACTTCAACAAAGTCTCATGATACAAAATCAATGTCCACAAATCACAAGCATTCCTTTACACCAACAATAGACAAGGAGAGAGACAAATAATGAATGAACTCCCATTCACAATTGCCAAAGAAATGAATAAAATACATAGAAATACAGTTAATAAGGGATGTGAAGGACCTGTTCAAGGAGAACTACAAACCACTGCTCAAGGAAATAAGAGGACATAAACAAATGGAAAAACATTCCATCCTCATGGATAGGAAAAATCAATACTATAAAAATGGTCATAATCTCCAAAGTAATTTATAGATTCAATACTATTCCCATCAAACTACCACTGACATTCTTCACAGAATTAGAAAAATCTACTTTAAATTTCATACAGAATCAAAGAAGACCGCGTATAGCCAAGATAATTCTGAGAGTCCTGAAAATTTTTATAGTTACAATAATCTTCTAATGAGTATAAGATTATCATGTTTTTCATATTTTCAGTTAGTGACCTAATGAAATAGGGTATTTTTTCTCTCTTGACACACAAATACTCTTCTGATGGTCAAAATATTAACGTTATTTATCTCTCCTTGTCTCACTTCAAATGCAACAAGAATCATGGCGTTGTGAAGACTAGAGATGCAAATCTCCCTCATTTGGCATCCCACTGGACCCAATATGTTTTTCACTGCAAATGTCCTACTGCTATGACTATGCAAGGACCCTCCCTCTAGGCCCAGAGACTGTTGCAGAAGA
>NW_020252200.1:519-1513 GCF_003255815.1 Theropithecus gelada | reverse complement strand
TCATCTCACAGAGTTACAGCTTTCCCCTCAAGAAGCCTTTCGCTAAGTCACTTCTTGTGGAATTGGCGAAGGGATATTTGGAAGCCCATAGAGGGCTATGGTGAAAAAGGAAATATCCTCAGATGAAACCTGGAAAGAAGCTTTCTGAGAAACTGCTTAGTGTTCTGTTAATTCATCTCACAGAGTTACATGTGTATTTTGTGCATCTCTTTGGTAGTGTTATTTCTGTGGAATCTGAGAACAAATATTTCGGATCACTTTGAATACTATAGGGCCAAAGGAAATATCCTCCGTTAACAAAGAGAAAGAAGCTTTCTTAGAAACTTCTTTGTGTTCTGTGAAATCATCTCACAGAGTTGCAGCTTNACAGCTTTCCCCTCAAGAAGCCTTTCGCTAAGTCACTTCTTGTGGAATTGGCGAAGGGATATTTGGAAGCCCATAGAGGGCTATGGTGAAAAAGGAAATATCCTCAGATGAAATCTGGAAAGAAGCTTTCTGAGAAACTGGTTAGTGTTCTGTTAATTCATCTCACAGAGTTACATGTGTATTTCGTGCATCTCTTTGGTAGTGTTATTTCTGTGGAATCTGAGAACAAATATTTCGGATCACTTTGAATACTATAGGGCCAAAGGAAATATCCTCCGTTAACAAAGAGAAAGAAGCTTTCTTAGAAACTTCTTTGTGTTCTGTGAAATCATCTCACAGAGTTGCAGCTTTTCCCTCAAGAAGCCTTTCGCCAAGACAGTTCTTTTGGAATTGGCAAAGTGTTATTTGGAAGCCCATAGAGGGCTATGGTGAAAAAGGAATTATCTTCAGATGAAATCTGGAAAGAAGCTTTCTGAGAAACTGCTCAGTGTTCTGTTAATTCATCTCACAGATGTACATCTGTATTTCCTGGATCTCTTTGCTAGCCTTATTTCTGTGGAATCTGAGAACAGATATTTCGGATCCCTTTGAAGACTATAGGGCCAAAGGAAATATCCTCCGATAACAA
>NW_020252200.1:0-511 GCF_003255815.1 Theropithecus gelada | reverse complement strand
AATCTGAGAACAGATATTTCGGATCCCTTTGAAGACTATAGGGCCAAAGGAAATATCCTCCGATAACAAAGAGAAAGAAGATTTCCGAGAAACTTCTTTGTGTTCTGTGAAATCATCTCACAGAGATACCGCTTTCCCCTCATAAAGCCTTTCGCTAAGACAGTTCTCCTGGAATTGGCAAGTGATATTTAGAAGCCCATAGAGGGCTATGGTGAAAAAGGAAATGTCCTCAGATGAAATCTGAAAAGAAGCTTTCTGAGAAACTGCTCTGTGAAGTTTGACTTCCACTCACAGAGGTCCATCTGTACTTCGTGGATCTCTTTGCTAGCCTTATTTCTGTGGCATCTCAGAACAGATATTTCGGATCCCTTTGGAGACTGTCGGGCCAAAGGAAATATCCTCCCATAACAAAGAGAAAGAAGCTTTCTGAGAAACGTCTTTGTGTTCTGTGAAATCATCTCACAGACTTACAGCTTTCCCCTCAAGGAGCCTTTCGCTAAGACAGTTCTTG
>NW_020252199.1:0-1513 GCF_003255815.1 Theropithecus gelada | reverse complement strand
ACAAAGAGAAACAAGCTTTCTGAGAAACTACTTTGTGTTCTGTGAAATCATCTCATAGAGTTACAGCCTTCCCCTCAAGAAGCCTTTCGCTAAGACAGTTCTTGTGGAATTGGCAAAGTGATATTTGGAAGCCCATAGAGGGCTATGGTGAAAAAGGAAATATCCTCCCATGAAATCTCTAAAGAAGCTTTCTGAGAAACTGCTTAGTGTTCTGTTAATTCATCTCACAGAGTTACATCTGTGTTTCGCGGATCCTAGTGCTAGCCTTATTTCTGTGGAATCTGAGAACAGATATTTCGGATCCGTTTGAAGACTATAGGGCCAAAGGAAATATCCTCCGATAACAAAGAGAANCCTCCGATAACAAAGAGAAAGAAGCTTTCTGAGAAACTTCTTTGTGTTCTGTGAAATCATCTCACAGAGTTACAGCTTTCCGCTAAAGAAGCCTTTCGCTAAGACAGTTCTTGTGGAATTGGCAAAGCGATATTTGGAAGCCCATTGAGGGCTATGGTGAAAAAGGAAATATCCTCTGAAGAAATCTATAAAGATGCTTTCTGAGAAACTGCTTAGTGTTCTGTTAATTCATCTCACAGAGTTACATCTGTATTTCGTGGATCTCTTTGCTAGCCTTATTTCTGTGGAATCTGAGAACAGAGATTTCGGATCCCTTTGAAGACTATAGGGCCAAAGGAAATATCCTCCGATACCAAAGAGAAAGAAGCTTCCTGAGAAACTTCTTTGTATTCCGTGAAATCATCTCACAGAGTTGCAGCTTTCCCCTCAAGAAGCCTTTCGCTAAGAAAGATCTTGCGTAATTGGCAAAGTGATATTTGGAAGCCCTTAGAGGGCTATGGTGAAAAAGGAAATAACCTCCGATGAAATATCTAAAGAAGCTTTCTGGGAAACTGTTTAGTGTTCTGTTAATTCATCTCACAGAGTTACATCTGTATTTCGTGGATCTCTTTGCTAGCCTTATTTCTGTGGTATCTGAGAACAGATATTTCGGATCCCTTTGAAGACTATAGGGCCAAAGGAAATATCCTCCGATAACAAAGAGAAAGAAGCTTTCTGAGAAACTTCCTTGTGTTCTGTGAAATCATGCCACGGGGTTACAGCTTTCCTCTAAAGAAGCCTTTCGCTAAGACAGTTCTTGTGGAATTGGCAAAGTGATATTTGGAAGCCCATAGAGGGCTATGGTGAAAAAGGAAATATCCTCAGATGAAATCTGGAAAGAGGCTTTCTGTGAAACTGCTTAGTGTTCTGTTAATTCATCTCACAGAGTTCCGTCTGTATTTAGTGGATCTCTTTGCTAGCCTTATTTCTGTGGAATCTGAGAGCAGATATTTCGGATCCCTTTGAAGACTATAGGGCCAAAGGAAATATCCTCCGATAAAAAAGAGACAGAAGCTTTCTGAGAAACTTCTTTTGTTCTGTGAAATCATGTCACAGAGTTACAGGTTTCCCCTCAAGAAGCCTTTGGCTAAGACAGTTCTTTTGGAATTGGCAAAGTGAT
>NW_020252198.1:0-1513 GCF_003255815.1 Theropithecus gelada | reverse complement strand
CAGTGGGGCCACCAGAGCTCACCCTCCCACCCCCTTCTCCTCCCTCAACTCCTTCTGTGCTTACCAGGGACCCAGAGCATCAGCAGCCCCAGGAGCTGAGCAGGGAGCCTCATTGTGAGAAGGTGACCTGAGGAGTCCTGATCAGGGAAGGTTAGAGCTGAGCTTTTATCCCAGACTCACAAGGGAAGGTCCTCCCTAGAGGACAATATGCAAATCCCCTGGTGGGTGCAGTGGTGTGAAAAGAGCCACTGGGTTGGGGGTGAAGGGGGGTAGATATGTCTTGTCTGTGAGCAATGTGATAGAAAGTGTCCCTTGGCGGGAAACTAAGAAAATCTAATTCATCAGTAGAGTAGGAAGAAGGACCTGAATTTGAGTTTCAATTCTGGGCAAGTAACATTTTATAGGATGTCAGGGCTTCCAAATTCTTACCAACTCTGAGTGTGAACCCGTGTCTCCCCCGGACCTGTATGTGGCACAGCCACAGCTATGAGACCACTGTTCAAAAGGAGATTCTCTGTGCAGGAAAAGCAAGAACTGAATCCACAGTTTTAAGTCTCAGGGTCAGCAGTACTATGGATGACATTTTCCTAGGTTTTTATTGAAAGATGATCACAGCTCAGGCATATGAATCTACCACACAGCGGATCGTTACAATAGGAAAACAACCTGAGTATTCCTCATTTGTCAGTGATGTGCTTAATATTGAATTTAGCAGCTCCTGTATAATGGTGCATCCATCAAATCATGTCACAAGGACTGTCACTGTCCGGAAAAAAACAAAAATCCTGGGAGCAATTAAAAGAATAGTTTCTAGTGCTATGTAATCTTCAATGATTTAATACAATGTCTGATTTACTGGGTAAGGAACACACACCCAGAAAAACCAAACAGAGCTCTAGGTATTATTATTCCACACAAAGCTTGTCCGATTATCTTCTGAGAAATGCACTGGCATAAGATGTTTTAACACAGTTGGTGAAAAAAAAATTGAGTAAAAATGATATTGAGCTTAAAATGTTGAAGTTCATAGCAGTAACCTAAATTGAGAACATCAAATTGTAATGTGAAAGTAGGATCAGAATAAATGTATCATTTTTCACTATTTAAATTTTTATTTATTCTTTTCTTCGAGTACTTTTTGTAAATCTTATGTATTTCAGTCGTTGTTTTTTTATTTTTTTATTTTTTCGCGTGGGGGGATCGATCTTGCTCTGTTACTCAGGCTGGAGTGTAGTGGTGTAATCTCCACTCACAGCAACCCCGCCTCCCTGGCTCCCAGGTTCAAGCAGTTCTCATGCCTTTGGAGTAGATGGGACTACAGGCACTCTCCACTATGCCCAACTAATTTTTGTAGTTTTAGTAGAGAAGAGGTTTCCACATGTTGGGCAGGTTGGTCTCAAACTCCTGGCCTCAAGCGATCCACCTGCCTTGGCCTCCCAGGAGTGAGCCACTGTGCCTGGCATTGACTTCTTCTTCTTTGTGATGCTGATCAGATCAAATATGGTTCTTAGCC
>NW_020252197.1:0-1514 GCF_003255815.1 Theropithecus gelada | reverse complement strand
GGCTTCGAAATATCACTTTGCCAATTCCAAAAGAACTGTCTTAGCGCCAGGCTTCTTGAGGGGAAAGCTGTAACTCTGTGAGATGATTCCACATAACACAAAGAAGTTTCTCCGAAAGCTTCTTTCTCTTTTTTATCGGAGGATATTTCCTTTGGCCCTATAGTCTTCAAAGGGATCCGAAACATCTGTTCTCAGATTCCACAGAAATAAGGCTAGCAAAGAGATCCACGAAATACAGATGTAATTCTGTAAGTGGAAGTCACACATCACAGAGCAGTTTCTCAGAAAGCTTCTTTCCAGATTTCATCTGACTATATTTCCTTTTTCACCATAGCCCTCTGTGGGCTTCCAAATATCACTTTTCCAATTCCACAAGAACTGTCTTACCGAAAGGCTTCTTGAGGGGAAAGCTGTAACTCTGTGAGATGATTTCACAGAACACAAAGAAGTTTTGCAGAAAGCTTCTTTCTCTTTGTTATCAGAGGATATTTCCTTTGGCCCTGTAGTCTAGAAAGGGATCCGAAATATCTGTTCTCAAATTCCACAGAAATAAGGCTACCCAAGAGATCCGCGAAATACAGATATAACTCTGTGAGTGGAAGTCACACATCACAGAGCAGTTTCTCAGAAAGCTTCTTTCCAGATTTCATCTGAGGATATTTCCTTTTTCACTATAGCCCTCTATGGGCTTCCAAATATCACTTTGCCAATTCCACAAGAACTGTCTTAGCGAAAGGCTTCTTGAGGGGAAAGGTGTAACTCTGTGAGATGATTTCACGGAACACAAAGAAGTTTCTCCGAAAGCTTCTTTCTCTTTGTTATTGGAGGATATTTCCTTTGGCCCTGTANAAAGTTTCTTTCTCTTTGTTATCGCAGGATATTTCCTTTGGCCCTGTAGTCTTCACAGGGATCCGAAATATCTGTTCTCAGATTCCACAGAAATAAGGCTAGCAAAGAGATCCACGAAATACAGATGTAAATCTGTGAGTGGAAGTCACACATCACAGAGCAGTTTGTCAGAAATCTTCTTTCCGGTTTTCATCTGAGGATATTTCCTTTTTCACCATAGCCCTCTATGGGCTTCCAAATATCACTTTGCTATTTTCACACGAATTGTCTTAGCGAAAGGCTTCTTGAGGGGAAAGCTGTAACTCTGCGAGAAGATTTCAAAGAACACAAAGAAGTTTCTCAGAAAGATTCTTTCTCTTTGTTATTGGAGGATATTTCCTCTGGCCCTATAGTCTTCTAAGGGATCCGAAATATCTGTTCTCAGATTCCACAGAAATAAGGCTAACAAAGAGATCCACGAAATACAGATGTAACTCTGTGAGATGAATTAACAAAACACAAAGCATTTTTTGAGAAAGCTTCTTTCCAGATTTCATCTGAGGATATTTCCTTTTTCACCATAGCCCTGTATGAGCTTCCAAATATCACTTTGCCAATTCCACAAGAACTGTCTTAGCGAAAGACTTCTTCAGCGGAAAGCTGTAACTCTGTGACATGATTTCACA
>NW_020252196.1:0-1513 GCF_003255815.1 Theropithecus gelada | reverse complement strand
TATCTGTGTGTTCCTTTAATGTGTTTTTCCTGGGCATGTAAACGGGTGTCTTAGCCCTTAGCCTACTTTCTGTGTGTGGTTGATTCATTCTAATCATTTATGTGAAGTCTCTCTTGTATTAAGGCCAGAGGATGTGGGGTGCTGTCTCCCTAAACTAGGGGGAAATGGCATTGTTCTGCCCTCCTCCCTGGGAACGCTGGGGTTTCCAGGTGTCTGAACTTGGCTCCCACACTGGGAGTGTGGCTGTGGCTTCTGGAGCTCATTTTGTGCGGGACCGACTCCTTCACTTTCTTTGTTCCCCACTGTCTTTGCTGCTTTATGACGCAGGGATGAGGGAGTTGGGCCCGGGGGCCAGGCCTGTGCCTGAAAGGCTGGATGCAGAAACTCCTCGTGGTGAAGGATGTTCCTTGAGGGCAGCTTGGAGTCTTTTGCTACTTTTAACAGAGAAGTAGCTATTCACATGGTTCTATTCTACTAGTGATGTTTCAAAATAATTGGTGTAGAGTTACGAAGACGTCCGAGACACCCATGATCCACTCTGGGCCAGTGCCGGGCGTTGTGCTGAGATGCCTTCAGACCACATTCAGATGCCAAAGATTCTTGCTTGGTTATTCTCAAACTTATGAGAATCTAAAACACGAGCCACGGTGTGGATTTTCTCTTGAGCCCCCATGCCTTTGCTTTGTATTTTGGGAATGAATGACTTCATCAAGGGGAAAGAATTTGAGGAAGAAGCCTCTGAAGCCAGGAGGGGGTGGGGAGGGGCGGGGGCAGAGGGAAAAGGAGTTGTAGGGGGAGGAGCCAGGCTGGAGCTGGGGCGTCTCCCCATGATGCTCCCCTACCCCTGGCGCAAGGCCCCAGGGACTGACTGACTTTCCCACAGGAAATGTGTATGATTGTGTGTCTGTTTTGTGGATTGGCCATTTGGATTGAGGGAATGTCCATGTTGTGATTCTTCATTGATTCGAAGGTTGAAAAGGTTTGTGCTCAATACAGGGGTCTCTTGGTGCGATGGGAAATGTGATCACATCCACCTTCGGGGTGGGAAGGGCCCTCAGTGGTGGCCGGTGCCGGCCTTCACCACCCTGGGTGAGCTGCCTTCAGGGTGGGAAGGGAGGTCCTTCGTGGTGGCCGGTGCCAGCAGGCCTTAGCCTCCCTGGGTGAGCTGCCCTCAGGGTGGGAAGGGAGGTCCTCGGTGGTGTCCGCTGCCAGCCTTCGCCTCCCCGGGTGAGTGCTGCCCCATCCCCGGCATCTCCGACTCCTTGCCTGGCACCTTCCTCGTTGGAGGCCATGATCCATCAACCTTGTCCACGCGTGTCCTGCAGACTAGCACTGACTGCAGGTCCAGGACTGGTCAGAGGAGGCCAAAGGAGGCCCTCGTGATGCGAAGCTAAACATTTAATGAATGCGCTGCTGAGTGCATGAGCCGCGTGAGCCCAAGAGTTCCGGGTAGGAGGGAACCGCGAGGTGGAGGGAAGACTGGACAGATGGATGCTTTCCTCGGCCCCTGGGG
>NW_020252195.1:0-1513 GCF_003255815.1 Theropithecus gelada | reverse complement strand
GCTAAGGTGTAGAAAAGGAAAGTATAAGACTTTGGCAGAGATTGACCCCTAAGGAACCTGGAGTCCCAGAGAAAGGGCAGATGGGGAGGTTTCATTACTCCCTTCACTCCAGAGACATACTGCTGACTACCAAACTGTTGGGAATCCCCTCTGGCCTTGCAATCCCAGGCAACACTGTTGGTGGTGATTTGTGTACTTTCTGGGGATAGAGCATTGGATGGCCAGCTCATGTCAGTGAATTTGCACTTCCTTCAGACCCAGACTAGGTTAGTAGGTGCCACTGTGTTTGTGCACTCATTTTGTGCAACTGTTCTACCTGCGAAACCTACCCTTGTGTCCCCACATCACCAGATCCCCCACAAACATAACCAGAAACCACTCTGATTTTGGCAACTACAGTGTACTCATGGAACCCTGGGGAGCTGCAAGATCACTGGAGGTTTAGCCCTTGGTGTGGGCAGTCCCTAGTGGGGAGCATGACCCACCAAACACCTCCTGGGACAAAGAAAACATGAATGTGGTGCTAATCTCTGAAGGGTCAGCATCAGTGGCCAGGAATGGAAGTGAATTTGGGGTCATGTACTGCTCTCCCTATTCACTGTTGTAGGTGCGACAGACTTTGCCTGCTGGGGTATGGCACAGGTATACTTGGAGACAGAATTTCCAGCATGTTTTGTGGCGCTGCACTCAGGCCATTTCAGTGGTAGCTGCCAGAAGGAAATTTGTGTGGATCTCAGTTGCACTGTAGCAGGGGGCCAAAGGTCAGTGTCTGCGTGAACCAAAGGTTATGATCCCTGTGACAGGGTGTGAAAGGAAAGTGGACCACATCCCTGCCTTCCTAGGAAGATATGTTGATACAGTTCCCTTAATGCTCCCCCTGAGACCTCAGCATATCCCCACATGAACTTTCCTCCAACCCCCATCAGGGCTGGTGCCTCCGCTCATGATTGGGCTGCCCATGGGAGAACCATATCATACTCTTTAGTGCAATTTACCGGACTGTAGACTCACTACAAGACCAAATAGAAAAACAAAACAAAACAAAACAAAACAAAAACCTGCTGGCAAAAGAACACAGTGGTAGTGTTTGAGATAAGTTCACTGAAACCTCCATACACACACCGCAAACCCTGCAGAATAGAGTGTGTAGGCTCATAATCCAATATTCCACTTCAACAAGCAGCATGCAAGAAAGCCACCACAAAGTAGCTATCCATACTATGGAATCCATACAGAGCCTTGGCCCCCTGAAAACACCCAGAAATAAAGTCAAATAATTCTACACAACATACACCACAGTAATATTATGAAGGGAAAAACAGAATAGAAATTTTAAAGTCTCCTCTAAATGATAGCAAATCACAAAATAAAAGGTGACAGCCACTTCATATTAGAAGGAATTAGTGCAAGAACTCCAGCAGCAGCCATTCAAAAAGATACGGTGTTTGACACCTTCAAATAATTTTACTAAGTCTCTACAAATGAATCCTAACCAAAATGAAAATTCTGAAAT
>NW_020252194.1:0-7834 GCF_003255815.1 Theropithecus gelada | reverse complement strand
CTACACCCTTTTGTTCTGCTCTCTAATCTTTGCACATACCAGAGATTTCGTAAGTTCTGTGAGTACCTGGTTTTCTGCACGTACCAGAGATTTTGTTTTGCACATACCAGAGATTTTGTAAGTTCTGAGGCAAGGTCACAAGACGTGTTTAAGTAAGATAAACTCTTGCTGCCATAAACCTGCTCTCCCGCCTCAAAGGTTGAACCGAAATATCCGAAATGGCGGGAACCAATCATAGTTAGCCAAATCGCCTTGTTCAAACACTAGCCAATCATATATCTGATTTGTATAATAACTCTATGCCCACTTTTCTTAGACTATATAACACTGCTCGGAGCTCAGTGGGGGAGCTCTCCTGCCCGTCTCGTTTCGCGAGCGAGTGAGAGTTCCAGGTTCGAACCTGTAATAAAGATCCTTGCTGCTTAGCTTTGACTCTGGACTCTGGTGGTCTTCTTCGGGGAATAAACGGTCTGGGCATAACAAATGAGGGCTCGTCTGGGATTTCCCCCAAGCCCACCAGACCCCCAAGTCAATGGATCTTAATCTGTAGGTAAGCCGGCTTTGTCACTGTCTCTGTCTTTGTCTCTGTCTGTCTCCCTGAAATTTCGTGAAATCCATAATCTGTAATCTGTATTGGTCTGTTTTGTAAGTGGCACGGTCTTGGCGGACGCGCTAAAAGACAGCCACTCGGGACTGGCGGGAGACGTCCCCCAGTGCCCATCTGGGGGCCTCCATCCTTGGCTGCCCCGTCTGACTCAGGTCGGAAGTCCGACACGCGCTCCCGAAGGCTCATCGTTTCTCACTGTCTGTCCGTTATTGTTAAGTGTTAAGTGTAAGTCCAAAATGAAACATAAAACCTTTTCTTCCCCTTCCAGGACCGGACCTGTCGGACACTCCCCTCTGCTTCACACTCATTTTCATCCCTCCTTCTCTTTGTAGGAGCAGTCCAAAGATGGGCAACAACCAGAGCACGCCGCTCTCACTCCTTGTTACCAATTTTAAGGATGTGAAGGCTCGGGGGCGTAACTTAAGCGTAGAACTAAAGAAGGGAAAGCTAGTTACTTTCTGCCGTTCGGAGTGGCCCTCTTTCGGCGTAGGGTGGCCCTCCAAAGGAACTTTCTGTCTCTCTATTATTACTAAGGTAAAAACTAAGATTTTCCTGCCAGGGCAGTCAGAACATCCTGATCAAATTCCTTATATTCTAGTGTGGCAGGATCTTGTGGAAAACCCACCGCCCTGGGTAACTCCATTCATCCCTGAGCCCTGCAAGGTCCTAGTAACGCGACCTACAAGACAAAGGACTCCCTCTGCTCCCTCGGCCCCTGTGCTGCCGGACAGCCAGGACCCCCTAACGTTAGAACCCACACTTCCCCCACCATATCCGCACCTTGTCCCGCAGGACCCAGTCCCCCAGGGTGGTGCTTCCGTAGAGGGAAACCGAGAAGCAGAAGCAGCCGAGAGCAAAAGTAACCCGGGGGGGCCGGCCGGCCGAAGGCGAGGCCGCGTACTGCGGGACCAAGCTTCCCGACTCCCTGACTCCACCGTAGCCCTGCCTCTCAGAGAAATAGGATCGCTCAATGATACCGGGCTCTCCCGTCTCATGTATTGGCCTTTTTCCACTAGTGATTTACACAATTGGAAGTCCCAAAATGCTCGGTTCTCCGATAATCCCAAAGATCTAACCTCGTTGTTAGACAGTGTCATGTTTACTCACCAGCCAACCTGGGATGACTGTCAACAACTCCTCTGAACCCTGTTCACAACGGAGGAGTGGGAAAGAATCCAAGTTGAGGCCAGAAAGCTGGTTCCAGATGACGGCCAGCCAACTGCAAATCCTGACCTCAACGCGGCTTTTCCTTTGACCCGGCCCAGATGGGACTACAACACGGCAGAAGGTAGGGGACGACTGCTCATTTATCGCCAGACTCTAATGGCGGGTCTCCGGGCTGCAGCTTGCAAGCCCACCAATTTGGCTAAAGTATATTCTGTGTTCCAAGGTAAGACAGAAAGCCCCGCTGTGTATTTAGAGAGATTAATGGAAGCTTTCAGACAGTTTACCCCTATGGACCCGGAAGCACTGGAAAATCAGGCAGCGGTAGTAATGTCCTTTGTAAACCAGGCAGCACCAGATAGTAAAAGAAAACTCCAGAAATTAGAGGGTTTAGAGGGAAAGCAGATTCAGGACCTCTTTCAGATGGCTCAGCGAGTTTATAATAATAGGGATACTCCAGAAGAAAAACAGTTCAAGGCAACCAAAGAGATGACCAAAGTCTTAGTAGCAGTTTTCCCCCAGGCAGGGAATGGCCAAAGCAAAAAGCAGAAAAAGCAAGGCTCTAGGCAAGGATTAGAAAAAGATCAGTGTGCTTATTGCAAGGAACGTGGTCACTGGATTAAAGACTGCCCAAAGAAACGGAGACCAGCTAACCCCACCTCCGTACTCGTTACCCAGGACTCTGACTAGAGAGGACGGGGTTCGGACCCCCTCCCCAAACCCAGGGTAACTTTGCAAGTGGAGGGGTCCCCAGTTCGCTTCTTGGTCGATACTGGGGTGGAACACTCAGTCCTAACCAAACCAATTGGAAAAATGTCTAAGAAAACATCCTGGGTGCACAGGGCCACAGGCATCAGAAAATACCCCTGGACAACCCAGAGGACTGTAGACAGGAACAGGAAAAGTCTCCCATTCCTTCCTAGTCATCCCAGAGAGCCCCTGCCCTCTACTAGGGAGGGACTTGCTGACAAAAATGGGAGCCCAAATCCACTTTGAGCCAGAAGGGCCCAAGATAACTGATTCCCAAAACAGGCCAATATCTATCCTGACTGTCACCTTAGAAGATGAGTACAGACTCCATCAAGAGCAAAAGCCCCCCGATCAGGAAATTGACTCTTGGCTCCAGCGTTTCCCTGAAGCGTGGGCAGAAACTGGGGGCTTGGGGCTAGCTAAACATCGACCTGCCATATTTGTGGAAGTTAAGCCAGGGACGGACCCGGTTCAGGTTCAGCAATATCCTATGCCCCTGGAGGCAAGAGAAGGAATTACACCCCATATCTACCGACTCCTAGACCAGGGAGTCCTACGGGCCTGCCACTCATCCTGGAATACTCCACTGTTACCTGTTCGTAAACCCAACAGTACGGACTACAGGCCAGTACAGGATTTAAGAGAAGTTAATAAAAGGGTCATGGACATACATCCCACTGTGCCCAATCCATACACCCTTCTGAGTGCCTTATATCCCGAAAAACAGTGGTATACCGTTCTTGATCTAAAAGATGCTTTCTTCAGCCTTCCTCTGGCTCCCAAAAGTCAAGAACTCTTTGCATTTCAATGGATGGATCCTGAGAGGGGCATCAACGGTCAGCTAACATGGACCAGGCTGCCACAAGGGTTCAAGAACTCGCCAACCCTGTTCGATGAAGCCCTTCATGAAGATCTGGGTGAGTACAGGCGGCAACACCCTGAAATAACTCTTTTGCAATATGTTGATGATCTCTTAATAGCGGCCAGGTCCCCGGAAGCTTGTGTTCAAGGGACTGAGGACCTCTTGAAGACTCTGGGGGAGCTAGGCTACCGAGCCTCAGCAACAAAGGCTCAGATCTGCAAGTCGGAGGTAACTTATCTGGGGTACCGATTAAAAGGGGGGCAATGCTGGCTAACCAAAGCCCGAAAGGAAACAGTCCTATGCATCCCTAGACCCCAGTCGACACGGCAAGTGAGAGAATTCCTGGGGTCGGCAGGGTTCTGTAGGTTATGGATACCCAGATTTTCTGAGTTAGCCAAGCCCCTATACCAGGCAACAAAGGAACGGCAGCCCTTCAATTGGAAGGAAGAGGCTGAGCTGGCCTTTCAACAAATCAAAATTGCCTTGTTATCAGCCCCCGCGCTGGGGCTCCCTGATGTCTCCAAGCCCTTCCACTTATACGTAGATGAAAGTAAGGGTGTTGCAAAAGCCGTGTTAACACAGTACCTAGGCCCCTGGCAGAGGCCAGTTGCCTATTTGTCAAAAAAATTAGATTCAGTGGCTGCTGGCTGGCCACCCTGCTTCCGGATAATCGCAGCGACCGCCCTAATGGTCCGAGACGCTGATAAACTTATCATAGGGCAAGAGTTGCACGTTATAACCCCGCATGCCATTGAAGGCGTCCTCCGGCAGCCGCCGGACTGATGGATGAGTAACGCCCGGCTCACCCACTATCAAGGACTGCTGTTAAACCCCCTCAGAATAACTTTTCTGCCCCCAACCTCTTTAAACCCTGCTTCATTGCTGCCAAATCCAGACTTGGACGCCCCATCCCATGAGTGCACTGAGATACTGGCTCAGGTGCATGGGGTGCGGGAGGACCTGCAAGATCATCCGCTCCCCGACATAGAACTCATCTGGTTCACTGATGGCAGCAGCTACGTCCACCAAGGCCAGGGGTATGCAGGAGTGGCTGTAACGTCAGAGACTGAGGTAATCTGGGCGGAACCCTTGCCTCCAGGGACATCGGCCCAAAGAGCCGAACTGATAGCACTCACACAGGCCCTCATCCTAGGGGCAGAGAAAAAACTAACAGTATACACAGATAGCCGCTATGCTTTTGCTACTGCGCACATACATGGGGCCATCTACAGAGAGAGGGGACTATTAACAGCCGAAGGCAAAGAAATAAAAAACAAGCAAGAGATCCTAGCTCTATTAACTGCTTTGTGGAAACCAAAGAAATTGGCTATCGTACATTGCCCTTGGCATCAGAAACCAACTACGCCAATTGCCCGAGGCAACTTCTTAGCTGACCAAACCGCAAGGAGCATAGCAAAAGCTCCCAGTCAGCTCCTCGCGCTCCAGCTCCCCGATCCTGGCCCGCGAAATTTGCCATGTTTTCCCGACTATACCGAACAGGATCGCAAATGGATGGACACGCTTCCCCTAAAACAGGTTCAAAATGGGTGGTGGACTGATATAAATGACCAAACCATCCTACCAGAAAAATCAGGATGGCAGGTGTTGGAACACATCCACCGGACAACCCACCTGGGTGCCCGGCGAATGATGGACTTAATCAGGCACGCCAAGTTTAGAATCAGGCGCATAGCTGAACTGGCCAGCGATGTCACAACAAATTGCAAAGCCTTCCAACTGAACAACGCTTGCCCCCAAACCCAGACCACCGCAGGAATTAGGTGTAGAGGAACTAGGCCTGGTATCTATTGGGAAATAGACTTTACTGAGATAAAGCCTGGAAAATATGGGTATCAGTACTTACTTGTCTTTGTAGATACTTTTTCAGAGTGGACAGAAGCATTCCCAACTAAGAAACTGCTCAGGCTGTAGCAAAGAAAATTTTGGAAGAAATCCTCCCCAGGTATGGCTTTCCCGTCCAAATAGGGTCAGACAATGGACCAGCCTTCGTTGCTAAGGTAAGTCAGGATTTGGCTTCCATTCTTGGGGCAAATTGGAAATTACATTGTGCTTATAGGCCCCAAAGCTCAGGACAGGTAGAAAGGATGAATCGGACTCTAAAGGAGACCTTAACTAAATTGACCATGGAGACTGGCGCTAATTGGGTAGTACTTCTCCCCTATGCTCTGTTCCAGGCCCGAAATACCCCTTACAGACTGGGCCTCACACCATATGAAATCATGTATGGCAGACCCCCACCCCTGGTCCCCAGTCTAAAAGATGACTTACTCAAACCTGAAACTGAAAATGTCTCTGAGCTCTTGTTCTCCTTACAAGCCTTACAGAAAATTCACCAGGAAATTTGGCCCAGACTACAAGAACTGTACGAGGCAGGACCTCCGCCGACGCCTCATCTGTTCCAGCCAGGAGACTGGGTCCTAGTCAAGCGCCACCGGCAAGAAACTCTTCAACCCAGGTGGAAAGGACCACTGAAAGTACTCCTGACTACTCCCACCACTCTCAAAGTAGAAGCCATCGCTTCGTGGATCCACTACACACACGTCAAACCAGTGGACCCAACATCCGACCTTCTCGAGCCGTCTGGAGCACCGGTTACATGGACTGTAGACAAAGCTAAGAACAATCCCTTAAAGCTAACCCTGCGCCGTCATCCACATAGCTGTAACCATGTCTAACTTGCCTATGCTTTTGTGCCTTATACATCTGACTCTCCTAACTGCTGCACCGTCTAATCCCTATGTCTGGAGGTTCTGGCTCTATGAGAACAAAACTCACCCCGGGGAAACTCCCCAAGCGGGTAAACTGCTAGCTAGCGCAGACTGCCCCCCCTCCGGGTGTAATACTATAGTTTACCTCAATTTCACTAAGTTCCAGATTGCCCAACCAGCAATACCCATGATCTGTTTTGAATATGATCAGACTGAATATAATTGTAAAAATTATTGGTGGCACCAGAGTGCAGGTTGCCCATATAGCTACTGTAAGATGCACTCTGTCCGATACTGGACAGAACAACAAGGGTGGTATTTTTACCAAACTGAGTCTCCAGTCACCTACACTTGGATAATTAGAGACCCGTGGGACTCTCGGTGGACAACCCCGCAACATGGAGGGGTGTACTATTCATCAACTAGTACCTGGCCCAGTAGCCACTTGTATCTGTGGCGAAGTCTAGTCCAGATTCAACCCTTAATCCATACACAGATCCACAGACAAGAAACCAAGCTATTACAGAACTTGCAGCCCTTCTCTTGGCTAACCTTACTACAGGAAGGGCTAGCAGTCACCAACCTCACCGGCTTAGGCGACCTGTCCTCTTGCTTTATGTGTGCAACCCTAGGAAGACCACCATTAACCGCTGTTCCCCTATCCTCCCCCCCCACAAACTATATGCCAGATTCTAATTCATCAACAATTGCAATACCCGATGTGGCCCTGTA
This sequence comes from Theropithecus gelada, assembly GCF_003255815.1. Lineage (NCBI taxonomy): Eukaryota > Metazoa > Chordata > Mammalia > Primates > Cercopithecidae > Theropithecus > Theropithecus gelada. Next base: position 990 of record NW_020252194.1, on the reverse strand, counting down.
CCGTGACCCATACCAAGAGAAATACCCCTACTGTTATTCAGCATTTAGTAGCAGCCTCTGCAACCAGACGGCTACATACCCTAATAGCCCCATACGTGCTCCCCCTGGTGTGTTCTTCTGGTGTAATATGACCCTGCTAAAAACTCTGTCCAAAAGCATCTCTGACGGACAGTTGTGTATCCCTGTTACACTAGTTCCCCGACTGACCCTGCTGACCCCGGCAGAGTTTATAGGCTGGGCAGGGACTGCCCCAACTGAAACTGCGCGACATAGACGAGCAGTTTTTCTACCACTAATTGCCGGAATATCCTTAACCACCTCTGTCGACTCGACGGGGCTAGCAGGAGGGGTGTTACAACACTCCATGATAGAAAATGACAAGCTGTTACAACAATTCTCTGTTGCTATGGAAGACTCCGCCTATTCCCTAGCCTCCCTTCAGCGGCAGCTCACCTCCCTAGCACAGGTCACCCTTCAAAACCGCAGAGCCTTAGACTTACTCACGGCTGAGAAAGGAGGTACCTGTATGTTCCTCAAAGAAGAATGCTGTTTCTATATAAATGAATCAGGGTTAGTTGAAGACAGAGTCCAACGCCTACACAAACTAAGCTTAGAAATGAAAAAGCAACAATTCACTACAGCCGCTAACAATTGGTGGAGTTCTTCAATGTTTTCCCTTCTGGCACCCCTTTTAGGCCCCCTAATGTCTTTACTACTTCTATTCACTATAAGCCCCTGTGTGGTAAATAAAATTTTACAATTTGTCAGAGAAAGGTTTGATACCATCCAACTAATGGTCCTCCGTAGCCATCAGCAGCCTCTCCTGCACCCAGAAAGTGAGGCTATATTATAAGACTCTGGAAATCCAAGATTGGACATCCAGTTACTTATGAGAAGGGGGAAATGAAAGGACACAAAGATAGATGTGTACCCGCTCCCCCCACTACACCCTTTTGTTCTGCTCTCTAATCTTTGCACATACCAGAGATT
>NW_020252193.1:0-1513 GCF_003255815.1 Theropithecus gelada | reverse complement strand
AGAGCTACCGGGCCCTGTAGGAGGCCATGGAGAAGGTGAAGGTGAGTCCTGGCATGGGCCAAGAAAAGTGGGGGCAGGGCAGGAGAGGTCACTCCCAAGATATGACCCCATTATTTTGGCTCCAGAGTGGCTTTATGGACCTCCCAAAGGAGAAGGTGGATGGGAAGGAGCAGGTAGAGAACCTAGAGCTTGGATTCATCCAGCTCTCTGGAGCAACAGACGGCATGAGTGAGCGGGAGGCCACGGCATGGGCACAGGCAGCTGCAGGGCTGTTGTAGGGGCCCCAGCGTCTGAGCCCTGTCCTCTTGCAGGAGAGTGCTTCACCGTATATGGGAGCCAAGGGGCAGTCCCAAACACGCGGCACCAGGAGGAGGAGGACGTCAGCAGTCTGGCCCGGAATGAGGAAGAGATGAACATAGGGCATGAAACATTTCTGCAGGGGTGGGGGTGGGTGTGAGCACAGGCTCTGATGTGGTAGCTGAGCTCTCCTCCCTTCAGGTGAAGCTGCTGGAGCTGCAGGAGCTGGTGTTGCCTCTTGTGGGTGACCACGAGGGGCATGACAAATTCCTCCCCACTGCCCAGAACCCTGCTGATGAGCCCGCTCCAGGGGCCCCAGCCCCCCAGGAACTTGGGGCTGCCCATGAGCAGGGTGGTGAGTAGAGCCCTCAGGCGGGGTGGACAGGCAGGGGCAGGGGAGCCTAGCACTGTGCTCAGACCCCTGCCTCCCTCTCTCCGAAGATTTTTATGAGGTGAGCCTGGCCAACAGCATGGAGCCTGCACCAGGAGAGGCCAGGGAGGGTTCTCCCCATGACAACCCCACTGCACAGAAGATCCTGCAGCTGCTTCCTGTAATGCAGGACACCCAGGAGCACCCAGGCTTTGCCAGCAAACCCTGCGTGCCATTCTTTTACCGGGCAGCCAGGAACAGGGAGATAAACATCATCATCATCTAAAAGCTGGTCAAGAAATTAAAAAAAAAAAAAGTATGGGGTTAATCCCCTACACAATCCATCTACTTCATTGGAATGTTAGAGCCCCTCATGTTTATTTACATTTCTAATTTACAGTTTAAATTTATTTGTAGAAAGTTAAGGGAGAGTGGGTCTTTCCCTGATGTTCACTCTGGCATCCTTTAGCATTTTTGTTTTTAATTGATAATTGTAGGTCATTAGCACGCATATTGAGTTTGCCCTTACATGGTGGGAGTTCAAACTCACAAAGACCCACTATTTGCACAAAACTATTCTTACTGGTTTGGAATAGGCTGCCATGCTTTTTCAATGTTATTGCAGCATGTATATTCATTACAGAATTCAGATAAAATTGGCTTATGTTCTGCTATTATGTTTGATCGAATCCTAATCACAGTGAGCTCTTCATTAGCTCAGCATGTGGTTTGCCCTCAAGTGTGCACTGTTTCTTACTTTGTAATATGCCACTGTGGTTACTGACATTTAGAGTTGTTTAAAGGCCAAGAACTGGAAACAGCCTTTCCCCTATTTTCTGTGTATTG
>NW_020252192.1:0-1513 GCF_003255815.1 Theropithecus gelada | reverse complement strand
CAACTAGCCTTTCGCTAAGACAGTTCTCGTGGAATTGGCAATGTGATATTCGGAAGCCCTTAGATGGCTATGGTGAAAAACTAAATATCCTCAGATGAAATCTAGAAAGAAGCGTTCTGAGAAACTGCTTAGGGTTCTGTTAATTCATCTCGCAGAGTTACATCTGTGTTTCGTGGATCTATTTGCTAGCCGTATTTCTGTGGAATCTGAGAACAGATATTTCGGATCCCTTTGAAGACTATAGGGCCAAAGGAAATATCCTCCGATAACAAAGAGAAAGAAGCTTTCTGAGAAACTTCTTTGTGTTCTGTGAAATCATCGCAGAGAGTTACAGGATTCCCCACAAGGAGCCGTTCGCTAAGACAGTTCTTGTGGAATTGGCAAATTGATATTTGGAAGCCACTCGAGGGCTATGGTGAAAAAGGAAATATCCTCAGATGAAATCTGGAAAGAAGCTTTCTGAGAAACTGCTTAGTGTTCTGTTAATTCATTTCACAGAGTTACACCTGTATTTCGTGGATCTCTTTGCTAGCCTTATTTCTGTGGAATCTAAGAACAGATATTTCGGATCCCTTTGAAGACTATAGGCCAAAGGAAATATCCTAAGATAACAAAGAGAAAGAAGCTTTCTGAGAAACTTCTTTGTGTTCTGTGAAATCATCTCACAGAGTTACAGACTTCCCCTCAGGAAGCCTTTCGCTAAGACAGTTCTTGTGGAATTGGCAAAGTGATATTGGGAAGCCCGTAGAGGGCTACAGTGAAAAAGGAAATATCCCTCAAATGAAATCTGGAAAGAAACTTTCTGAGAAACTGCTCTGTGATGTGTGACTTCCACTCACAGAGTTACATCTGTATTTCGTGGATCTCTTTGCTAGCCTTATTTCTGTGAAATCTGAGAACAGATATTTCGGATCCCTTTGAAGACTCTAGGGCCAAAGTAAATATCCTCCGATAAAAAAGAGGAACAAGTTTTCTGAGAAACTTCTTTGTGTTCTGTGAAGTCATCTCACAGAGTTACAGCTTTCCCCTCAAGAAGCCTTTCTCTAAGACAGTTATTGTGGAATTTGAAATGTGATACTGGGAAGCCCTTAGAGGGCTATGGTGAAAAAGGAAATATCCTCAGATGAAATCTGGAAAGAAGCTTTCTCAGAAACTGCTTAGTGTTCTGTTAATTCATCTCACAGAGTTACATCTGTATTCCGTGTATCTCTTTGCTAGCCTTATTTCTGTGGAATCTGAGAACAGATACTTCGGATCCATTTGAAGACTATAGGGACAAAGGAAATATCCTCCGATAAAAAGGGCAAGAAGCTTTCTGAGAAACTGCTTTGTGTTCTGTGAAATCATCTCACAGAGTTACAGCTTTCCCCTCAAGAAGCCTTTCGCTAAGACAGTTCTTGTGGAAATAGCAAAGTAATATTTGGAAGCCCATAGAGGGCTATGGTGAAAAAGGAAATATCCTCAGATGAAATCTGGAAAGAAGCTTTCTGAGAAACTGCTTAGTGTTCTGTTA
>NW_020252191.1:684-1514 GCF_003255815.1 Theropithecus gelada | reverse complement strand
TCATAAAGAGATAAGTACAGATTAAAATCAGGTTTGGCTGGTTCTAAACCTAAACCCTTTCCTCCAACATACGGCTATTTTCAGAGCACCACTGTCATCTTCCCTCATTTGATTCTCATGGGGATCTGAAGCAGAGGAGGGACTGTTATTTCCACTCAACACAGGGCATAGCACTACAAAGGCTGTGCCCACAAATTCTCTCCGGAGCTCAGACCTGCAGATACAACGGTCTCATGCACATTTCTCCACTCAGATATCCCACAGATTCCTTAAGCCCACCACATCCAAAACTAAACACATCATTTCATCTCCTTTGAAAATGATTGTCCATATTCTTCCATTCATTCATTGATTCATTTAATAAATAGTTCCCAGGCTCTGGGAATAAACAGTGAACACCTCAGTAGTAAGAGACTCACTCTTCAGCCAGTTGCCTAAACCAGAAACCTAGAAATATTCCTGCATGACCCCAACCCTCCACATCTACTAATTCATCGAGTTTTTGTACGTCTCCTACTAAATATCTTTAAAATTTATCCATATCGGCCGGGCGCGGTGGCTCAAGCCTGTAATCCCAGCACTTTGGGAGGCCGAGACGGGCGGATCACAAGGTCAGGAGATCGAGACCATCCTGGCTAACACGGCGAAACCCCGTCTCTACTAAAAACACAAAAAATTAGCTGGGCGAGGTGGCGGCGCCTGTGGTCCCAGCTACTCGGGAGGCTGAGGCAGGAGAATGGCGGGAACCCGGGAAGCGGAGCTTGCAGTGAGCTGAGATCTGGCCACTGCACTCCAGCCTGGGCGACAGAGCGAGACTCCGTCTCAAAAAA
>NW_020252191.1:0-587 GCF_003255815.1 Theropithecus gelada | reverse complement strand
GCGAGACTCCGTCTCAAAAAAAAAAAAAAAAAAAAAAAAAATTTATCCATATATCCATATCTCCCAGGCTTCTATTATCTCTCCGCTAGAATTTTTTTTTTTTTTTTTAGATGGAGTCTTGCTTTGTTGCCAAGGCTGGAGTGCAATGGCGTGGTCTCGGCTCGCTGCAACATCTGCCTCCCAGGTTCAAGTGATTCTCCTGCCTCAGCCTCCGGAGTAGCTGGGACTACAGGCGTGTGCCACTGCACCCGGCTAATTTTTGTATTTTTAGTAGAGATGCGGTTTCGCCATGTTGGCCAGGCTGCTCTTGAACTCCTGACCTCGTGATCCGCCCGCCTAGGCCTCCCAAAGTGCTGAGATTACAGGCTTCAGCCACTGCGCCTGGCTTGGCTAGAATACTATATCAGCTTCCAGATGTCTCATGTCTCCCTATTCTATTGTTTGTCCTCCTCTTCCTTCTCCTCCTCCAATGCATATTCCCTGCTACAAGTCTGAATGATCTTTCTAAAATGCAAATCTATGTCAATCCCCTCCACTGAGTGCTCTTCAATAGCTTCTGAAACTGCTGAGGATGGCTTACAAGGCTC
>NW_020252190.1:684-1514 GCF_003255815.1 Theropithecus gelada | reverse complement strand
TCATAAAGAGATAAGTACAGATTAAAATCAGGTTTGGCTGGTTCTAAACCTAAACCCTTTCCTCCAACATACGGCTATTTTCAGAGCACCACTGTCATCTTCCCTCATTTGATTCTCATGGGGATCTGAAGCAGAGGAGGGACTGTTATTTCCACTCAACACAGGGCATAGCACTACAAAGGCTGTGCCCACAAATTCTCTCCGGAGCTCAGACCTGCAGATACAACGGTCTCATGCACATTTCTCCACTCAGATATCCCACAGATTCCTTAAGCCCACCACATCCAAAACTAAACACATCATTTCATCTCCTTTGAAAATGATTGTCCATATTCTTCCATTCATTCATTGATTCATTTAATAAATAGTTCCCAGGCTCTGGGAATAAACAGTGAACACCTCAGTAGCAAGAGACTCACTCTTCAGCCAGTTGCCTAAACCAGAAACCTAGAAATATTCCTGCATGACCCCAACCCTCCACATCTACTAATTCATCGAGTTTTTGTACGTCTCCTACTAAATATCTTTAAAATTTATCCATATCGGCCGGGCGCGGTGGCTCAAGCCTGTAATCCCAGCACTTTGGGAGGCCGAGACGGGCGGATCACAAGGTCAGGAGATCGAGACCATCCTGGCTAACACGGCGAAACCCCGTCTCTACTAAAAACACAAAAAATTAGCTGGGCGAGGTGGCGGCGCCTGTGGTCCCAGCTACTCGGGAGGCTGAGGCAGGAGAATGGCGGGAACCCGGGAAGCGGAGCTTGCAGTGAGCTGAGATCTGGCCACTGCACTCCAGCCTGGGCGACAGAGCGAGACTCCGTCTCAAAAAA
>NW_020252190.1:0-587 GCF_003255815.1 Theropithecus gelada | reverse complement strand
GCGAGACTCCGTCTCAAAAAAAAAAAAAAAAAAAAAAAAAATTTATCCATATATCCATATCTCCCAGGCTTCTATTATCTCTCCGCTAGAATTTTTTTTTTTTTTTTTAGATGGAGTCTTGCTTTGTTGCCAAGGCTGGAGTGCAATGGCGTGGTCTCGGCTCGCTGCAACATCTGCCTCCCAGGTTCAAGTGATTCTCCTGCCTCAGCCTCCGGAGTAGCTGGGACTACAGGCGTGTGCCACTGCACCCGGCTAATTTTTGTATTTTTAGTAGAGATGCGGTTTCGCCATGTTGGCCAGGCTGCTCTTGAACTCCTGACCTCGTGATCCGCCCGCCTAGGCCTCCCAAAGTGCTGAGATTACAGGCTTCAGCCACTGCGCCTGGCTTGGCTAGAATACTATATCAGCTTCCAGATGTCTCATGTCTCCCTATTCTATTGTTTGTCCTCCTCTTCCTTCTCCTCCTCCAATGCATATTCCCTGCTACAAGTCTGAATGATCTTTCTAAAATGCAAATCTATGTCAATCCCCTCCACTGAGTGCTCTTCAATAGCTTCTGAAACTGCTGAGGATGGCTTACAAGGCTC
>NW_020252189.1:0-1514 GCF_003255815.1 Theropithecus gelada | reverse complement strand
TTTATTTCCTCATCAGAAAAACTTGAAATAAAGTTTCTTGGGAGAAGTATAAAATTTAATCGAAGGACACAATAAAATCAGGAAATGTGTACTATTGAAAGAAGGTTATAAACACTGTTCACTGAGCTTGTTTTAAGAATGGGGGGCTGGGGGAGGGAGCTCAGACCTGTAATCCCAGTACTTTGGGAGGCCAAGGCAGGTGGATCACTTGAGGGCGCCAGGAGTTTGAGACCAGCCTGGCCAACATGGCGAGACCCCATCTCTACTAAAACACAAAATTATCCAGGTGTGGTGGCCCACACTTGTAGTCCTAGCTACTTGGGAGGCTGAGGCACGAGAATCACTTGAACCTGGGAGGCAGAGGTTGTGGTGAGCCAAGAGCACACCATCGTGCTCCAGCCTGGGCAACAGAGTGAAACTCTGTTTCAGAAACAAACAAAGTAAATTAAATTAATGTAGAGGTACTTGTTAGAAAGTTTAGTAAAATACTAATTTTTTAAAAACATAGAAATAAATTATTGAAAGGACAAGAGAGAATGATTAACTCGTAATTTTTAAAAATAAATGGGCTATAGATTCTGCCCTGTGTAGAGGCTATTTGTACTCACACAACAGAGGAGTCATCTCATAGATGACTATTATTTTGAAGTTAAAAAGAAAAGAGCCTTTTCTGTCTGATTGGGAGTGGGCTAGAGGTGTTACTATAGTGTGCACCCTACTTTAGTGGTTCTCTCATTCTCTTTACTTTTTGTTCTTTTCCAGGGCACCTTGGATGTGGGGCTGATTGATTCCGTGTGTGCCTCTGACAGCCCTGATAGGTAAGCTCAGATGTGGCTCTTAATAAAAACAGCTCATCACCTGTGTGTGTCCACAGGTGTCTGTGCTGCTAGGTTACGTCCCTCTTCGCAGGGCTGTGAAATCACACGAGGCTGCGTGTTCCCACCTTGTCAACCCCAGCAATCCGAAGTCTGCCTTCTTGGCACCCAATTTTATATCATCTGGAAGTCTCCTTCTTTGGGTATCTTTGAAGTCCTGGGGAAAACCCTGGGAACCTAATTTAGACAATTTAAAAAAGCATGAGGAATAAATATTTTTCATGTGTATACAGGGACAAACTTGGGATTTATACGGGAAGAAAATACCTGTTTAGGAAAATGATATTCCAGCAAAGGGGAAGGGAGTCATTCTCCTTTCTGAACTTAACAATGAACTTGGAAAGGATTTTGATGATAATGTATATGTAGAGTATTAATAAACCACAAACATTTATTTTCCTTGGCACCCTTTTTGGGTTCGATTTTTGAAGGCAAATCATCTTTGGAGATGATCTGAGGCGTCTTTCTGCCCAGTGAACTTTATTGTCTGTTTTTCTGTATTATCTTGTAAGTTCTAGTTCTGTTTCACCATGTTGCCCAGGCTGGTCTCGAACTCCTTAGCTCAGGCAATCCGCATGCCTCAGTCTCCCAGAGTGCTGGGATTACAGGCGTGAGCCACTGCGCTGGGCCGAAATCTAA
>NW_020252188.1:0-1514 GCF_003255815.1 Theropithecus gelada | reverse complement strand
TATGGTGAAAAAGGAAGTATCCTCAGATGAAATCTTGAAAGAAGCTTTCTGAGAAACTGCTTAGTGTTCTGTTAATTCATCTCACAGAGTTACATCTCTGTTTCGTGGATCTCTTTGCTAGCCTTAATTCCGTGTAATCTGAGAACAGATATTTCTGATCCCTCTGACCACTAGAGGGCCAAAGAAATATCCTCCCATAACAAAGAGAAAGAAGCTTCCTGAGAAACTTCTTTGTGTTCTGTGAAATCATCTCACAGAGTTACAGCTTTCCCTTCAAGAAGCCTTTCACTAAGACAGTTCTTGTGGAATTGGCAAAGTGATATTTGGAAGCCCATAGAGGGCTTTGGTGAAAAAGGAAATATCCTGAGATGAAATCTGGAAAGAAGCTTTCTGAGAAACTGCTTAGTGTTCTGTTAATTCATCTCACAGAGTGACATCTGCGTTTCGTGGATCTCTTTGCTAGCCTTATTTCTGTGGAATCTGAGAACAGATATTTCGGATCCCTTTGAAGACTATGGCGCCAAAGGAAATATCCTCCGATAACAAAGAGAAAGAAGCTTTCTGAGAAACTTCTTTGTGTTCTGTGAAATCATCTCACAGAGTTACAGGATTCCCCTCAAGAAGCCTTTCGCTAAGACAGTTCTTGTGGAATTTACAAAGTGATATTTGGAAGCCCATAGAGGTCTATGGTGAAAAAGGAAATATCCTCAGATGAAATCTGGAAAGAAGCTTTCTGATAAAGTGCTTAGTGTTCTGTTAATTCATCTCACAGTGTTACATCTGAATTTCGTCTATCTCTTTCCTAGCCTTATTTCTGTGGAATCTGAGAACAGATATTTCGGATCCCTTTGAAGACAATAGGGAAAAAGGAAATATCCTCCGATAACAAAGAGAAAGAAGCTTTCTGAGACACTTCTTTGTGCTCCGTGAAATCATCTCACAGAGTTACAGCTTTCCCCTCAAGAAACCTTTTGCTAAGACAGTTCTTGTGGAATTGGCAAAGTTATGTTTGGAAGCCCATAGAGGGCTATGGTGAAAAAGGAAATATCCTCAGATAAAATCTGGAAAGAAGCTTTCTGAGAAACTGGTTAGTGTTCTGTTAATTCATCTCACAGAGTGACATCTGTATTTCGTGGATCTGTTTGCTAGCCTTATTTCTGTAGAATCTGAGAACAGATATTTCGGATCCCTTTGAGGATTATAGGGCCAAAGGAAATATCCTCCGATAACAAAGAATAAGAAGCTTTCTGAGAGACTCCTTTGTGTTCTGTGAAATCATCTCACAGAGTTCCAGCTTTCCCCTCAAGAAGCCTTTCGCTAAGACAGTTCTTGTGGAATTGGCATAGTGATATTTGGAAGCCCATAGAGGGCTATGGTGAAAAAGGAAATATACTCAGATGAAATCTGGAAGGAAGCTTTCTGAGAAACTGCTTAGTGTTCTGTTAATTCATCTCACAGAGTTATATCTCTGTTTCGTGGATCTCTTTGCTAGCCTTATTTCTGTGGAATCTGAG
>NW_020252187.1:0-1515 GCF_003255815.1 Theropithecus gelada | reverse complement strand
CTTCAAAGGGATCCGAAATATCTGTTCTCAGATTCCACAGAAACAAGGCTAGGAAAGAGATCCACGAAATACAGATGTAACTCTGTGAGAAGAATTAACAGAACACTAAGCAGTTTCTCAGAAGCTTCTTTCCAGATTTCATCTGAGGATATATCCTTTTTCACCATAGCCCTTTATGGGCTTCAAAATATCACCTTCCAATTCCAGAAGAACTGTCTCCGCCAAAGGCTTCTGGAGGGCAAAGCTGTAACTCTGTGAGATGATATCACAGAACACAAAGAAGTTTCACAGAAAGCTTCTTCCTCTTTGTTATCAGAGGATATTTCCTTTGACCCTATAGTCTTCAAAGGGATTTGAATTATCTATTCTCAGATTCCACAGAAATAAGGCTCGCAAAGAGATCCACGAAATACAGATGTAACTCTCTGAGATGAATTATCAGAACGCTAAGCAGTTTCTCAGAAAGCTTCTTTCCAGATTTCATCTGAGAGTATTTCCTGTTTCACCATGGCCCTCTATGGGCTTCCAAATATCACTTTGCCAATTCCACAAGAACTGTCTCAGCCAAAGGCTTCTGGAGAGGCAACCTGTAACTCTGTGAGATGATTTCACAGAACACAAAGAAGTTTCTCAGAAAGCTTCTTTCTCTTTGCTATCGGAGGATATTTCCTTTGGGCCTGTAGTCTTCAATGGGATCCGAAATATCTCTTCTCCGATTCCACAGAAATAAGGCTAGCAAAGATATCCACGAAATACAGATGTAACTCTGTGACATAAATTAGCAGAGCACTAAGCAGTTTCTCAGAAAGCTTCTTTCCAGATTTCTTCTTAGGATATTTGCTTTTGCACAGTAGCCCTCTAAGGGCTTTGAAATATCAGTTTGCCAATTCCACAAGAACTGTCTCAGCCAAAGGCTTCTTGAGGAGAAAGCTGTAACTCTGTGAGTAGATTTCACAGAACACAAAGTGGTTTCTCAGAAAGCTTCTCTCTCTTTGTTATCGGAGGATATTTCCTTTGACCCTATAGTTTTCAAAGGGATCCGAAATATCTGTTCTCGGATTCCACAGAAATAAGGCTAGCAAAGAGATCCACGAAATACAGATGTAACTCTGTGAGGTGAATTAAAAGAACACTAAGCAGTTTCTCAGAAAGCTTCTTTCCAGATTTCATCGGAGGATATTTCCTTTTTCACCATACCCCTCTATGGGCTTCAAAATATCACTTTGCCAATTCCACAAGAACTGTCTTAGCGAAAGGCTTCTTGAGAGGAAAGCTGTAACTCTGTGAGATGATTTCACAGCACACAAAGTCGTTTCTCAGAAAGCTTCATGTTCTTTGTTATCGGAGGATATTTCCTTTGGCCCTTTAGTCTTCAAAAGGATCCGAAATATCTCTTCTCAGATTCCACAGAAATAAGGCTAGCAAAGAGATCCACGAAATACAGATGTAAATCTGTGAGTGGAAGTCACACATCACAGAGCAGTTTCTAAGAAAGCTTCTTTCCAGATTTCATCT
>NW_020252186.1:0-1515 GCF_003255815.1 Theropithecus gelada | reverse complement strand
TTCATAACTTAGCACTTCATAAAATTACCAAATCACAAAGGTAGACAGGAGAGCAAGAAAGAAACAAAGGTCTACAAAAAAAACCTCCCCCAATAATAAAATGGCACTAGTAAATCCTTATCTATTAATACTAACCTTAAATATAAATGAATTAAATTCTTTGAAAAAAGTCATTGAGGGGGCGGAGCAAGATGGCCGAATAGGAGCAGCTCCAGTCTTCAACTCCCAGCGCCAGCGACACAGAAGACCGGTGATTTCGGCATTTTCAACTGAGGTACTGGGTTCATCTCACTGGGGAGTGCCGGACGATCGGTACTGGTCAGCTGCTGCAGCCCGACCAGCGAGAGCTGAAGCAGGGCGAGGCATTGCCTCACCTGAGAAGCGCAAGGGGGAAGGGAATCCCTTTTCCTAGCCAGGGGAACTGAGACACACAACACCTGGAGAATCGGGTAACTCCCACCCCAATACTGCGCTTTGAGCAAACAGGCACACCAGGAGATCATATCCCACACCTGGCCGGGAGGGTCCCACACCCACGGAGCCTCCCTCATTGCTATTACAGCAGTCTGTGATCTACCGGCAAGGCAGCAGCCAGGCTGGGGGAGGGGCGCCCGCCATTGCTGAGGCTTAAGTAGGTAAACAAAGCTGCTGGGAAGCTCGAACTGGGTGGAGCTCACAGCAGCTCAAGGAAACCTGCCTGTCTCTGTAGACTCCACCTCTGGGGGCAGGGCACAGAAAACAATAACAAAGCAGCAGACACCTCTGCAGACGCAAACGACTCTGTCTGACAGCTTTGAAGAGAGCAGTGGATCTCCCAACACGGAGGTTGAGATCTGAGAAGGGACAGACTGCCTGCTCAAGTGGGTCCCTGACCCCTGAGTAGCCTAACTGGGAGACATCCCCCACTAGGGGCAGTCTGACACCCCACACCTCACAGGGTGGAGTACACCCCTGAGAGGAAGCTTCCAAAGCAAGAATCAGACAGGTACACTTGCTGTTCAGAAATATTCTATCTTCTGCAGCCTCTGCTGCTGTTACCCAGGCAAACAGGGTCTGGAGTGGACCTCAAGCAATCTCCAACAGACCTACAGCTGAGGGTCTTGACTGTTAGAAGGAAAACTATCAAACAGGAAGGACACCTACACCAAAACCCCATCAGTACATCACCATCATCAAAGACCAGAGGCAGATAAAACCACAAAGATGGGGAAAAAGCAGGGCAGAAAAGCTGGAAATTCAAAAAACAAGAGCGCATCTCCCCCGGCAAAGGAGCGCAGCTCATCGCCAGCAACGGATCAAAGCTGGACGGAGAATGACTTTGACGAGATGAGAGAAGAAGGCTTCAGTCCATCAAATTTCTCAGAGCTAAAGGAGGAATTACGTACCCAGCGCAAAGAAACTAAAAATCTTGAAAAAAAAGTGGAAGAATTGACGGCTAGACTAATTAATGCAGAGAAGGTCATAAACAAAATGAAAGAGATGAAAACCATGACACGAGAAATACGTGACAAATGC
>NW_020252185.1:0-1515 GCF_003255815.1 Theropithecus gelada | reverse complement strand
TGTTCTGTTAATTCATCTCACAGAGTTACATCTGTATTTCGTGGATCTCTTTGCTAGCCTTATTTCTGTGGAATCTGAGAACAGATATTTCGAATCCCTTTGAAGACTATAGGGCCAAAGGAAATATCCTCCGATAACAAAGAGAAAGAAGCTTTCTGAGAAACTTCTTTGTGTTCTGTGAAATCATCTCACAGAGTTACAGCTTTCTCCTCAAGAAGCCTTTCGCTAAGACAGTTGTTGTGGAATTGGCAAAGTGATATTTGCAAGCCCATAGAGGGCTATGGTGAAAAAGGAAATATCCTCAGATGAAATCTAGAAGGAAGCTTTCTGAGAAACTGCTTAGTGTTCTGTTAATTCATCTCACAGAGTTACATCCGTATTTCGTGGATCTCTTTGCTAGCCTTATTTCTGTGGAATCTGAGAACAGATATTTCGGATCCCTTTGAAGACTATAGGGCCAAAGGAAATATCCGCCGATAACAAAGAAAAAGAAGGTTTCTGAGAAACTTCTTTGTGTTCTGTGAAGTCATCTCACAGAGTTACAGCTTTCCCCTCAAGAAGCCTTTCGCTAAGACAGTTCTTTTGTAATTGGCAAAGTGATATTGAGAAGCCCATAGAGGGCTATGGTGAAAAAGGAAATATCCTCAGATGAAATCTGGATAGAAGCTTCCTGAGAAACTGCTGAGTGTTCTGTTAATTCATCTCACAGAGTTACATCTCTATATCGTGGATTTCTTTGCTAGCGTTATTTCTGTGGAATCTGAGAACAGATATTTCTGTTCCCTTTGAAGACTATAGGGCCAGAGGAAATGTCCGCCGATAACAATGAAAAAGAAGCTTTCTGAGAAACTTCTTTGTGTTCTGTGAAGTCATCTCACAGAGTTACAGCTTTCCCCTCAAGAAGCCTTTCGCTAAGGCAGTTCTTGTGGAATTGCAAAGGGATATTGGGAAGCCCATAGAGGGCTACGGTGAAAAAGGAAATATCCTCGGATGAAATCTGGAAAGAAGCTTTCTGAGAAACTGCTGAGTGCTCTGTTAATTCATCTCACAGAGTTACATCTGTATTTCGTGGATCTCTTTGCTAGCCTTATTTCTGTGGAATCTGAGAACAGATATTTCGGATCCCTTTGAAGACTATAGGGAAAAAGGAAATCTCCTCCGATAACAAAGAGAAAGAAGGTTTCTGAGGAACTTCCTTGTCTTCTGTGAAATCATCTCACAGAGTTACAGCTTTCCCCTCAAGAAGCCTTTCGCTAAGACAGTTCTTGTGGAATTTGCAAAGTGATATTTGGAAGCCCATAGAGGGCTATGGTGAAAAAGGAAATATCCTCAGATGAAATCTGGAAGGAAGCTTCCTGAGAAACGGCTGAGTGTTCTGTTAATTCATCTCACAGAGTTACATCTCTTTATCGTGGATCTCTTTGCTAGCCTTATTTCTGTGGAATCGGAGAACAGATATTTCGGATCCCTTTGAAGACTATAGGGCCAAAGGAAATATCCTCTGAAAACAAAGAG
>NW_020252184.1:0-7834 GCF_003255815.1 Theropithecus gelada | reverse complement strand
TTAAATTGCTTTTTGTAACCAGCTGAGTTTTAGGTTTTGAGGTTTGCTGCTTGCTTGCTTGCTGCTTAATGCCATATATCTTGGCATTTATCAGTCCATAATTACTACATTCTTAAAATCCATAAATATTTTTTATTCTTTCTAGGTTGCAATAAAAATAATTGACAAAACTCAGTTGAATCCAACAAGTCTACAAAAGGTAAGATTGGTTCAATATCCAGTACTTTTTAAACGATTGTCAGTGCTAATTGCCATCTAATTTGTCCCTTAAATACCTCAACTGTTGTTTTTATTTTATGTTTAATGCCATAAAGCTTCCTATTCCTCAAATGAATGCAAGTTAATCTAGTATTTCATAAAAAATTGTTGGGTTATTTTCGGTTGGAAATTATTTTTAAATGTTCTTAACAGCACAAACTAAAGGCTGTGCTTTTTTTTTGTACTTTTTAATTGATATAGTTGTGCAAGGCTATACTTTTTATTGAATACTCTTAATATTGACTAGAGTTTTTAAAAAAATAATACAGTACAAAAATATTTTCATGTAATTGATATTGTGCAAATTTGTACCTTTCTTATAGCTAATACTGAAAATTTTAAAGTGAACACTTTGGCTTCCTTAAACCCTTGACACACCACATCTGATTAAGGAGTGATGATTAATATAAAAGGGAAGTGTTAAAGTAAAACTGAAAGTAGAAAAGCATGTTCATAAAGCAGTATTGCCATTGGTATCATTTAACATAGATCAGGTCTTTGCCCTAGTGCCTTTTAGAATCACCTGGGCAGATTTTTGAAAGTCCTAACACTTACATAATAATGCCTAAGCAATTAGGTTGGGCCCAGACATAGGTATTTCACTCACTAGTAGGACATCAGCAAATAATTAATGATCTTCATAATAAAATTTTTCTAGTTGTTTTTAACTTTGCAAAGTCTTTTTACATACATCATTTGATTTCTAGAGTTGACCTATAGTAGTTGAGGGGTACAGAGACCATGAACTGGGAACAGGAAGTACTGAATTTAAGTCCTGGCTCTGCCACTTAGCCAAATGTCTGACCTTGAACAAGGCACTTAACTTTTCTGGACCTTGGGTTTCTCATCTTTAAAGGGAGATAATTTCATCTTATGATGGATGTGAGTATTAATAAAATAATGCATATAAAAGGGCTTTGTAAACTGCATAGCACTGTACAGTTGTGCGATATTTTGATAAGTGCAATGCTCTATATACATTTCTAATGTATTCCTCATGGTTATTTATATCCTGGTAATTTTGAAGCCCTGTCCCTGTTATGTGTGTGGGAGGTGGGTAGGGAGATAGACTTTCTCTGCACTAAAAATGTTATTTCAACAAGTGGTTCTTTGTGATCTGCAACCCATAATGGGCCTTAAGGCTTCTCAAGGTGGACATGAAACATCTAAAAATTCCAGTCCTTTGTCCTGAAGAGTAAATTTTATCTATTTCCTTAAACTTTCATATCTTCAGCTATCTAAGGATTTGGTACTAATAAATACACTAGGGGTTACTATAATTTGATATTCAGAACTAAAATTAACATACAAGGATGTTCACTGAGGGCTCTAATCGAGTATTCTATGATGTTACGTACCTTCCACTATTCATGTGTACCTGGATATAATTGTAATCCTAACAGTTTTCCAGGAAAAATTTTTACTATGGTGTTGTATCGAGTTGGCTGTGGGTTTTCCTTCTTGTTTGCTTGCTTCCTTTATTCATTTTTTATTTTCTTTTTTTGGTCATGATTTTGCATTGCTGCTCTTCTTTTATTATTTGTCACATCATTATCAGTTTAGTGCATGGTAGTTTGTCTGGTTAGCCCACTAGTGTGATTATGCATATTTGTATCTGAATTAATTTTGGCTTATAATAATAATTAAAACTTTAAGATTTGTTTTTAGTATCATTCAAGTATGAACCATTCACAGAAGACTTACTCTAAAGCCAGCTGTATCCCAAGTTAAATAACTTGATAAGTATAATATTTTCAGTTTATAGGGCATTGTTTAAAATTGTGTATATAACTTCATATGCTTATAAAGTAAATTAGAAGCATTTTATATACATTTGTTTCCAGTTCTTTTTCACCAAGTATCTTACCGCCAGCACCTGCCCCCATTTTTCTCCCCCACCAATTTTGCAACAATGTAGAGTGTACCAGGCAACTTTGTCAGCCCTCTTTGGAATAGTCATTCTTGCAGACTTTTTCCTTCTCAGCACCATTCCTAGTTGTATTACACTTGCTTCAGGAACAGCTCTCTTAGTGATTTAAAGCCGTGGAGCATGCCCTAGCAGCTAACATTCATTGTAAGGAACATTCCGCCATCAGCAGTATGCAATCTGTTTTTACCACCACTACTGAAAAAGGTGGACTGGCTCATTCAGGCAGTGTTTGAACACATGTGTTAAAATATCGGTTTCATTGCAGGCCAGGCGCGGTGGCTCACGCCTGTAATCCCAGCGCTTTGGGAGGCCAAGGCGGGCGGATCACGAGGTCAGGAGATCGAGACCATCCTAGCTAACACGGTGAAACCCTGTCTCTACTAAAAATATAAAAAATTAGCCGGGCGTGATGGCGGGTGCCTGTAGTCCCAGCTGCTCCGGATGCTGAGGCAGGAGAATGGCATGAACCCAGGAGGCGGAGATTGCAGTGAGCTGAGATCGCGCCACTGCGCTCCAGCCTGGGCGACGAGCGAGACTAGTCTCCAAAAAAAAAAAAAAAAAAAACAAAAAAAAAAAATCGGTTTCATGATATTCAGGCTTGCACACTGGGTCATGAACATTTACTAAATGCACATATAAGTAAGCGTGAGTTGACTATGTTTGCAAATTGATATTATTTTCACAGATAAGTCTCTTCATTTTTCCTTTGTATTTTTCCAGCCATTGAATTAATAAACGTTAGATTCTGGTGAGAGATTTATTTTTCTCCATTGTTTTTGTACTTTTTTAAAAGAGATGGGTCTTGCTCTGTTGCCCAGGCTGGCCTTGAACTCCTGGGCTTGAGCAGTTCTTCCACTTCAGCCTCCCAAGTAGCTGGGTCTACAAACGCACACCACAGCATCTGACTATATACCTTTGAATGTCTCACTACTTTATCTGGAATACTATTCTATTCTTAAACATCTTTTAGGTCAGTTTTTTGTTTGTTTTTGGTTTTTTGAGATGGAGTCTTGCTCTGTCGCCCGGGCTGGAGTGCAGTAGCGGGATCTGAGTTGGCTGCAGTCTCCGCCTCTTGGGTTCAAGCAATTCTTCTCCCTCAGCTTCCTGAGTGGCTAGGACTACAGGCGCCTGCCACTACACCTGGCTAATTTTTGTATTTTTAGTAGAGATAGGGGTTTTGCCATGTTAGCCAGGCTGGTCTGGTCTCAAACTCCTGACCTCAGGTGATCCACCTGCCTCAGCCTCCACTTGCTAGGAGTACACATGTGAGCCACCATGCCCAGGCCAAGGTGGGTGGATCACTTGAGGTCAGGAGTTGAGACCAGCCTGGTCAACATGGTGAAACCTCGTCTCTACTAAAAATACAAAAATTAGTTGGGCGTGGTGGCACACGCCTATAATCCCAGCTTCTCAGGAGGCTGAGGCAGGAGAATTGCTTGAACCCAGGAGGCAACAGAGCAAGATGTTGTCTCAAAACAACAACAAGAAGAAATTTGTAACATGTAATGAAATAATTGATTTTTTAAATGTATTTATGATAGCTGGTTAGTTAGCCAACCTTGAGCACGTTCAGGGATGGAGACACACTCCTTCCCGTAGCATCTTGTTTCAGTGTTCAGTGGCTTTGTTATTAGAGCCTTTTCCCCTTCAGACTAGCATCTGTCTTCTAGAAACTTCTACAACACTGTTTACTGTTTTGTCATACGGAGTTATAGTCACTCCAAACATAACCAGCCCTTAGAAGTTGCTATTTTGGGTCTTGTTGATTTTCTCTTCTGCAGAGTAAATCCCCTCAGCCTCATTGGGTACTCCCACAGGCGTTTCGCTCAACAGAAGCCTACTTTATTCCATACTTGGAATTGTTTTTTTTTTTTTCTCCTGCCTGAATTTGTTTGATTGCTGCTAAAATTAATTTAATTGATTTTCTGCCTTAATTCCAGTCTTTTGGGGGATTTTGGAATAATGGGTCATTTGTATTAGCTGCTATGTAAATTGGATATGGATGTCTCCATCCAATTAAAATATTAAACAAAGCAAGAACAAGACTTTTCAATGGAGAATTCATCGAAGTTGATACTGTTGACCCAGTAGTAAAGCATTTTTTGAGTAAGATTTAACCAGCATTCTTAAATCTAGACTTAGTAGGACAGAAAGGGAAATCCCTGTGTTTTTAAATTTTAATGAGATTTACAGAGGAAGAAAAAAAGGAATATTAAACACAAATATATGCAGAATACCCACTAGGATTTATTAAAGCATTATTGACTATAGATTTCATCAGGGTCTTTGTGGGGAAATCCTGCTGATACCTGCCTCAGCCTCCTTCCCTCCCTTCCTTCCATTGGCCTTATCATGATTCTAAAATAGAGCAACACTACATTCCATGAAATAGAATAAGTGTTCCTATGAGCTGAGCAGAAGTTGGCTTTAGAGACAGGCAAAGGCTGAAGAAGGCTGAGGCAGGCCAGGCACAATGGCTCACTCCTGTAATCCCAGCACTTTGGGAGCCTGAGGCGAGAGGATCACTTGAGCTCAGGAATTTGAGATCAGCCTAGGCAGCATAGAGAGACCCATCTCTACCAAATAAAAATTAAATAAATTAACCAGGTGTAGTGGTGTGTATCTGTAGTCCCAATTACTCAGGAGGCTGAGATGGGAGGACCACTTGAGCCTAGAAGTTGAAGGCTGCAGTGAGCTATGATAGTGCCCCTGCATTCCAGCCTGGGCAACAGAGCAAGACCCTGCCTGTCTCAAAAAAAAGTTGAAGCAAAGAACAAATCGTGTACTGGTCTTTTCAGAGTTCCTTTTCTTTGTAAGGCAGGAACAGGGAGACAGAACAACAGACCACAATAGACTACCCCACATAGAAAAGTAACTGATTAGTTAACATCAGGTTACTTCACACTACATTTTTTTTGTAAGGATTAAAGTAGTGGGAACTTTATTATTGTGCCAACTGAAGTTGGTTAGGTGGTTTTTTTTGTTTGTTTTTTGGGTTTTTTTTTTTGAGACAGAGTCTCGCCCTGTGGTCCAGGCTGGCGTGCAGTGGTGTGATCTCAGCTCACTGCAACCTCCGCCTCCTGGGTTCAAGCGATCCTCCTGCCTCAGCCCCCTGAGTAGCTGGGACTACAGGTGCATGCCACCACGCCTGGCTAATTTTTGTATTTTTAGTAGAGACAGGGTTTCACCATGTTGGCCAAACTGGTCTCCAACTCCTGGCCTCAGGTGATCCGCCCGCCTTGGCCTCCCAAAGTGCTGGGATTACCGGCCTGAGCCAGCGCGCCCAGCCAGGACAGTTTAAATCTTCAGTCGGGGGCTGGATGCGGTTGCACACGCCGGTAATCGCAGCACTTTGGGAGGCCGAGGCAGGTGGATCACCTGAGGCCAGGAGTTCGAGACCAGCCTGGCCAACATGGTGAAACTGCGTCTCTACTAAAAATACAAAATTTAGCTGAGCATGGTGACATAGCCTCAGCTACCCGGGAGACTGAGGCACGAGAATCACTTGAACCTGGGAGGCGGAGGTTGCAGTGAGCCGAGATCACACCACTGGACTCTAGCCTGGGCGACAGCTCGAGACTGTCTCAGAAAATGAGTAATAAACTGTGCTGTTTGGGAAATTAGCTGTTATCTCCTTCTGATTTCTAGGAAGGTCAGATAACTTAATTTAGGTTTGGGAATGTGGAACCTTAGCAGGGATTATTCCATTTTTAATTTTAACCTGGTTTCCTGGGGCCTAATGCAGGAACTTACTCCCAAACAGTGGCTTCCTATAATTTTTATTTAACAATTCTTCCCTTTTGGTCAGGCTTTCACCTAGGTAAGAGTGTAACCAAAACCTAGGATATCCCTGCTGTTCTCAGTTGCCATCATTTTGGGTTTCCCGTTTCAGCATGCCATTGATGGGGTGTTCTCATTATCATGTGTTTCTTTTGAGTTTTTGTTGTTTTAGCCAGAGAGAAACCATTTGACATCAGATAGGTGGCTACATGGAGACATTTAACACTTTGGGAGGATACAGCATACCAGAGAGACTACCATTATGACTGTCATGAGGATCACACCAAGCATATAGAGTATGGTCCTTAGCCAGGGTTTTTATGAACCAAATCAACTACAATTGTATAGCCAAACAAGGAGTCTGCCAATTTTAACCAAGTGATCTGCTCTGCCATACCCAAATCGCAACGAGAAGTGTCATGAACTGCACAGATTCCTCCCTGTTTAAGAGGCAATCCAGCATTCCATGACCAGGCTAAGTATAAAGCAGGGAGTGCAAGTTACCCACAGAAGCTACTGACTGTGAAATTTTAGCTACAGCATGATCCTGCCAAAGTGAAAGACGTGGGCATTAGTGAGGAAAAATTGAGAGGGGTAAAAGCCTTCTTGGGAAGTCTCATTGTTCTGACAGTCTTGGGAAAAGCTGTCCATAACCTGCAGTCCACAACTTCTCGTCCTGGTTTGCAGTTTGAATGTCTCTGGTTGTGGCATCTGGCATTCTGGTGAATTCTCTGGGTGGCCTACACATCAGGCATGAGACTCGAAATTTACATCAAGTTGTCAGCTTTGGTTTATAGGGCTTCTGAAATTGAGCAGTTCATTCCTCACTGGCAAGTTGTAGCCGGATATTAAAGAAAACTAGAAGAATTCAGAATCCAGTTCAGTCAGGAATAATCTTATCAGGTCATTTCTGGAAGTCATTTCTCTGAATTAGTATTTTAGCAGCCTTTTTTGCTTCTAATTTCAAATGGGAAGGTATAGGGTTATTCATTGTGCCCCGCAAGCCTGGTCCACTCCGATACCCCTCAAGCACCAGACAGCTACCCAGGAAGAGGGAGGCTGTTTTCTTTTTAAAGCTAGTATTTGCTTTGGAGCCACTGTTAGTGCTTAGAGCTCTCTAGCAGTAGCAGTAGTGGCCTTTTTTGGTGTCCTAGGGAATCTTGGTCATGGGACATATCAGGGAACCTTATAATTTGAAAGCAAGGAGAACCAGTTCATGCTTTTCATGTGGTCTATCATGTAATTACTTTTACTGCTGCCACCACTGGGTTATTTTGGGCACTGTTGATTTGGTTTTCTTAAGCCAGTAGTTTTCAGCCCTTCTTGTGCATTAGAAACATTTGTGGAGTTTGTATTTCCTTCACAGTACTTTCCTCTCTAGAGGTCCTATCTTGGCGGATCTAGAGATGTGGCATTCCCAGTACACACCCTAGATGAGAATGGCTCCTAGTCTGCCTTCAGTTTCCCCCAAAGTTCTTAATTTCTCTCGTCTTCCAAAAGGTAACCTATTTTATTTATTTTTTATTGAGTGAGTGATTGATTGATGGGGTCTTATCCTGTTGCCCAGGCTGAAATGTAGCAGCAAGACCAGAGCTCACTGCAGCCTCGAATTCCTAGGCTCAAGTATCTTTCCACCTCAGGCTCCTGAGGTAGCTGGGACTACAGGTGCGCACCACTACACCCAACTAAAGTAACCTATTTTATTTATTTATGAGACGAGCCTCCCTCTGTCGGCCAGGCTGGAGTGCAGTGGTGCCATCTCGGCTCACTGCAACCTCTGCCTCCCGAGTTCAAGTGATTCTTCTGCCTCAGCCTCCCGAGTAGCTGGGATTACAGGTGCCCGCTGCCACACCCAGCTAATTTTTG
>NW_020252183.1:0-1515 GCF_003255815.1 Theropithecus gelada | reverse complement strand
AGAGCAACTCCAAGACACATAATTGCCAGATTCACCAAAGTTGAAATGAAGGAAAAAATCTTAAGGGCAGCCAGAGAGAAAGGTCGGGTTACCCACAAAGGGAAGCCCATCAGACTAACAGCAGATCTCTCGGCAGAAACTCTACAAGCCAGAAGACAGTGGGGGCCAATATTCAACATTCTTAAAGAAAAGAATTTTCAACCCACAATTTCATATCCAGACAAACTAAGTTTCATCAGTGAAGGAGAAATAAAATCCTTTATAGATAAGCAAATGCTTAGAGATTTTGTCACCACCAGGCCAGCCTTACAAGAAACCCTGAAGGAAGCACTCAACATGGAAAGGAACAACCGGTACCAGCCATTGCAAAAACATGCCAAAATGTAAAGACCATCGAGGCTAGGAAGGAACTGCAACAACTAACGAGCAAAATAACCAGTTAATATCATAATGGCAGGATCAAGTTCACACATAACAATATTAACCTTAAATATAAATGGACTAAATGCTCCAATTAAAAGACACAGACTGGCAAACTGGATAAAGAGTCAAGACCCAACAGGCTGCTGTATTCAGGAGACCCATCTCACATGCAGAGACATACATAGGCTCAAAATAAAGGGATGGAGGAAGATCTACCAAGCAAATGGAGAACAAAAAAAAGCAGGGGTTGCCATCCTAGTCTCTGATAAAACAGACTTTAAACCATCAAAGATCAAAAGAGACAAAGAAGGCCATTACATAATGCTAAAGGGATCAATTCAACAGGAAGAGCTAACTATCCTAAATATATATGCACCCAATACAGGAGCACCCAGATTCATAAAGCAAGTCCTTAGACACTTACAAAGAGACTTAGACTCCCATACAATAATAATGGGAGACTTCGACACTCCACTGTCAACATTAGACAGATGAATGAGACAGAAAGTTAACAAGGATATCCAGGAATTGAACTCGTCTCTGCAGCAAGCAGACCTAATAGACATCTATAGAACTCTCCACCCCAAATCAACAGAATATACATTCTTCTCAGCACCACATCGCACTTATTCCAAAATTGACCACATAATTGGAGGTAAAGCACTCCTCAGCAAATGTACAAGAACAGAAATTATAACAAACTGTCTCTCAGACCACAGTGCAAACAAACTAGAACTCAGGACTAAGAAACTCAATCAAAACCGCTCAACTACATGGAAACTGAACAACCTGCTTCTGAATGACTACTGGGTACATAACGAAATGAAGGCAGAAATAAAGATGTTCTTTGAAACGAATGAGACCAAAGAAACAACATACCAGAATCTCTGGGACACATATAAAGCAGTGTGTAGAGGGAAATTTATAGCACTAAATGCCCACAAGAGAAAGCAGGAAAGATCTAAAATTGACACTCTAACATCACAATTAAAAGAACTAGAGAAGCAAGAGCAAACACATTCAAAAGCTAGCAGAAGAGAAGAAATAACTAAGATCAGAGCAGAACTGAAGGAGATAGAGACACAAAAAACC
>NW_020252182.1:0-1515 GCF_003255815.1 Theropithecus gelada | reverse complement strand
ACGAAATACAGATGTAACTCTGCGAGTGGAAGTCACACATCACTGAGTAGTTTCTCAGAAAGGTTCTTTCGAGATTTCATCAGAGGATATTTCCTTTTTCACCATAGCCCACTATGGGCTTCCAAATATCAGTTTGCCAATTCCACAAGAAATGTCTTAGCAAAAGGCTTCTTGATTGGAAAGCTGTAACTCTGTGTGATGATTTCACAGAACACAAAGATGTTTCTCAGAAAGCTTCCTTCTCTTTGTTATCGGAGGATATTTCCTTTGGCCCTATAGTCTTCAAAGGGATCCGAAATATCTGTTCTCAGATTCCACAGAAATAAGGCTAGCAAAGACATCCACGAAATACAGATGTAACTCTGTGAGATGAATTAACAGAACACTCAGCAGTTTCTCAGACAGCTTCTTTCCAGATTTCATCTGAGGATATTTCCTTTTTCTCCATAGCCCTCTATGGGCTTCCAAATATCACTTTGCCAATTCCAGAAGAACTGTCTTAGCAAAAGGCTTCTTGAAGGGAAAGCTCTAACTCTGTGAGAAGATTTGACAGAACACAAAGAAGTTTCTCTGTAAGCTTCTTTCTCTTTGTTATTGGTGGATATTTACTTTGGCACTATAGTCTTTAAAGGGATCCGAAATACCTGTTCTCAGATTCCACAGAAATAAGGCTAACAAAGACATCCACGCAATGCAGATGTAACTCTGTGAGTGGAAGTCACACACCACAGAGCAGTTTCTCAGAAAGCTGCTTTCCAGATTTCATCTGAGGATATTTCCTTTTTCACCATATCCCTCTGTGGGATTCCAAATATCACTTTGCCAATTCCACAAGAACTGTCTTAGCGAAAGGATTCTTGAGGGGAAAGCTGTAACTCTGTGAGATGATTTCACAGAACACAAAGATGTTTCTCAGAAAGCTTCTTTCTCTTTGTTATCGGAGGATATTTCCTTTGGCCCTCTAGTCTTGAAAGGGATCTGAAATATCTGTTCTCAGATTCCACAGAAATAAGGCTAGCAAAGAGATCGAAGAAATAGAGATGTAAATCTGTGAGGTGAATTAACAGAACACTGAGCAGTTTCTCAGAAAGCTTCTTTCCAGATTTTATCTGAGGATATTTCCTTTTCACCAGAGCCCTCTATGGGCTTCCAAATATCACTTTGCCAATTCCACAAGAACTTTCTTAGCGAAAGGCTTCTTGAGGGAAAAGCTGTATCTCTGTGAGATGATTTCACAGAATACAAGAAGTTTTTCAGAAAGTCTCTTTGTCTTTGTTATCACAGGATATTTCCTTTGGCCCTATAGTCTTCAAAGGGATCCGAAATATCTGTTCTCAGATTCCACAGAAATAAGGCTTGCAAAGGGATCCACGAAATACAGATGTAACTCTGTGAGATGAATTAACGGAACACTCAGTAATTTCTCAGAAAGCTTCTTTCCAGATTTCATCTGAGGATATTTCCTTTTTCACCATAGCCCTCTACGGGCTTCCAAATATCACTTTGCCAATTCCA
>NW_020252181.1:0-1516 GCF_003255815.1 Theropithecus gelada | reverse complement strand
TGAGATGAATTAACAGAACACTCAGCAGTTTCTCAGAAAGCTTCTTTTCATATTTCCTGTGAGGATATTTTCTTTTTCACCATAGCCCTCTATGGGCTTCCAAATATCACTTTGCGAATTCCACAAGAACAGGCTTAGGCAGCGGTTTCTTGAGGGGAAAGCTGTAAGTCTGTGAGATGAATTGACAGAAAACTCAGCCGTTTCTCAGAAAGCTTCTTTCCAGTTTTCCTCGGAGGATATTTCCTTTTTCACCACCGCCCTCTATGGGCTTCCAAATATCACTCTGCGAATTCCACAAGCACTGTCTTAGCGAAAGGATTCTTGAGGGGAAAGCTGTAACTCTGTGAGATGATTTCAAAGAACACAAGGACGTTTCACAGAAAGCTTCTTTCTCTTTGTTATCGGACGATATTTCCTTTGGCCCTATAGTCTTCAAAGGGATCTGAAATATCTGTTCTCAGATTCCACAGAAATAATGCTAGGAAAGAGATCCACGAAATACAGATGAAACTCTGTGAGTGGAAGTCACACATCACAAAGCAGTTTCTCAGAAAATTTTCTTTCCAGTTTTTTTCTGAGGATCCCTTTTTTTCACCGTAGCCCTCTAAGGGCTTCCAAATATCACTTTGTGAATTACACAAGAACAGTCTTAGCGAGCGGCTTCTTGAGGCGAAAGCTGTAACACTGTGAGATGAATTAACACAACACTAAGCAGTTTCTCAGAAAGCTTCTTTCCAGATTTCATCGGAGGATATTTCCTTTTTCACCAGCGCCCTCTATCGGCTTCCAAATATCACTTTGCCAATTCCACAAGAACTGTCTTAGCGAAAGGCTTCTTAAGGGGAAAGCTGTAACTCTGTGAGATGATTTCACAGAACACAAAGAAGTTTCTCAGAAAGCTTCTTTCTCTTTGTTATGGGAGGATATTTCCTTTGGCAATAGAGTCTTCAAAGGGATCCGAAATATCTGTTCTCAGATTCCACAGAAATAAGGCTAGCAAAGAGATCCACGAAATAGATATGTAACTCTGTGAGTTTAAGTCACACAAAACAAAACAGTTTCTCAGAAAGCTTCTTTCCAGTTTTTCTCTGAGGATATTTTCTTTTTCACCATAGCCCTCTATGGGCTTCCAAATATCACTTTGCGAATTCCACAAGAACACGCTTAGCGAGCGGCTTTTGCGGGGAAAGCTGTAACTCTGTGAGATGAATTAACAGAACACTAAGCAGTTTCTCAGAAAGCTTTCTTCCAGATTTCGTCGGAGGATATTTCCTTTTTCACCAGCGACCTCTGTGGGCGTCCAAATATCACTTTGCAAATTCCACAAGAACTGTCTTAGCGAAAGGCTTCTTGAGGGGAAAGCAGAAACTCTGTGAGATGATTTCACAGGACACAAAGAAGGTTCTCAGAAAGCTTCTTTCTCTTTATTATCGGAGGATATTTCCTCTGGCCCTATAGTCTTCAAAGGGATCCGAAATAGCTTTTCTCAGAATCCACAGAAATAAGGCTAGCAAAG
>NW_020252180.1:0-1516 GCF_003255815.1 Theropithecus gelada | reverse complement strand
TTGTTATCAGAGGATATTTCCTTTGGCCCTATAATCTTCAAAGGGATCCGAAATATCTGTTCTCAGATTCCACAGAAATAAGGCTAGCAAAGGAATCCACGAAATACAGATGTAACTCTGTGAGTGGAAGTCACACATCACAGAGCAGTTTCTCAGAAAGCTTCTTTTTCTTTGTTATCGGAGGATATTTCCTTTGGCCCTCTAGTCTTCGAAGGGATCCGAAATATCTGTTCTCAGATTCCACAGAAAAAAGGCTAGCAAAGAGATCCACGAAATACAGATGTAACTCTGTGCGACGAATTAACAGAACACTCAGCAGTTGCCCACAAACCTTCTTTCCAGATTTCGTCTGAGGATATTTCCTTTTTCACCATAGCCTTCTATGGGCTTCCAAATATCACTTTGCCAATTCCACAAGAACTGTCTTAGCGAAAGGCTTCTGTAGGGGAAAGCAGTAACTCTGTGAGATGATTTCACAGAACACAAAGAACTTTCTCAGAAATCTTCTTTCTCTTTGTTATCGGAGTATATTTACTCTGGCCCTATAGTCCTCAAAGGGATCCGAAATATCTGTTCTCAGATTCCACAGAAATAAGGTTAGCAAAGAGATCCACGAAATACATATGTAATTCTGTGAGAAGAATTAACAGAACACTCAGCAGTTTCTCAGAAAGCTTCTTTCCAGATTTCATCTGAGGATATTCCCTTTTTCACCGTAGCCCTCTATGGGCTTCCAAATATCACTTTGCCAATTCCACAAGAACTGTCTTAGCGAAAGGATTCTTGAGGGGAAATTAGTGACTCTGTGAGTTGATTTCACAGAACACAAAGAAGTTTCTCAGAAAGTTTCTTTTTCTTTGTTATCGGAGGATATTTTCTTTGGGCATATAGTCCCCAAAGGGATCCGAAATATCTGTTCTCAGATTCCACAGAAATAAGGCTAGCAAAGAGATCCACGAAATACAGATGTAACTCTGGGAGATGAATTCACAGAACACTCAGCAGCTTCTCAGAAAGCTTCTTTCCAGATTTCATCTGCGGATATTTCCTTTTTCAACATAGCCCTCTATGGGCTTCCAAATATTACTTTGCCAATTCCACAAGAACTGTACTAGCGAAAGGCTTCTTGAGGGGAAAGCTGTAACTCTGTGAGATGATTTCACAGAACACAAAGAAGTTTCTCAGAAAGCTTCTTTCTATTTGTTATCGGAGGATATTTCCTTTGGCCCTATAGCCTTCAAAGCGACCACAGAAATAAGGCTAGCAAAGAGATCCACCAAATATGGATGTAACTCTGTAAGATGAATTAACAGAACACTAAGCAGTTACTCAGAAAGCTTCTTTCCAGATTTCATCCGAGGATATTTCCTTTTTCACCATAGCCCTCTATGGGCTTCCTAATATCACTTTGCCAATTCCACAAGAACTGTCTTAGCGAAAGGCTTCTTGAGGGGAAAGCTGTAACTCCGTGAGATGATTTGAAAGAACACAAAGAAGTTTCTCAGAAAGCGTCTTT
>NW_020252179.1:0-1517 GCF_003255815.1 Theropithecus gelada | reverse complement strand
GGAAGCCCTTAGAGGGCTATGGTGAAAAAGGAAATATCCTCTGATAAAATCTGGAAAGAAGCTTTCTGAGAAACTGCTTAGTGTTCTGTTAATTCATCTCACAGAGTTACGTCTGTGTTTTGTCCATCTCTTTGCTAGCCTTATTTCTGTGGTATCTGAGAACAGATATTTCGGATCCCTTTGAAGACTATAGGGCCAAAGGAAATATCCTCTGATGAAATGTAGAAAGAAGCTTTCTGAGAAACTGCTTAGTGTTCTGTTAATTCATCTCACAGAGTTACGTCTGTATTTCGTGGATTCCTTTGCTAGCCTTAATTCCCTGGAATCTGAGAACAGATATTTCGGATCCCTTTGAAGACTATGGGCCCAAAGGAAATATCCTCCGATAACAAAGAGAAAGAAGCCTTCTGAGAAACTTCTTTGTGTTCTGTGAAATCATCTCACAGATTTACAGCTTTCCCCTCAAGAAGCCTTCCGCTAAGACAGTTCTTGTGGAATTGGCAAAGTGATATTTGGAAGCCCATAGAGGGCTATGGTGAAAAAGGAAATATACTCCGATGGAATCTGGAAAGAAGCTTTGTGAGAAACTGCTTAGTGTTCTGTTAATTCATCTCACAGATTTACGTCTGTATTTCGTGGATCTCTCTGCTAGCGTTATTTCTGTGGAATCTGAAAACATATATTTCGGATCCCTTTGAAGAGTATAAATCCAAAGGAAATATCCTCCGATAACAAAGAGAAAGAAGCTTTCTGAGAAACTTCTNGGAAGCCCTTAGAGGGCTATGGTGAAAAAGGAAATATCCTCTGATAAAATCTGGAAAGAAGCTTTCTGAGAAACTGCTTAGTGTTCTGTTAATTCATCTCACAGAGTTACGTCTGTGTTTTGTCCATCTCTTTGCTAGCCTTATTTCTGTGGTATCTGAGAACAGATATTTCGGATCCCTTTGAAGACTATAGGGCCAAAGGAAATATCCTCTGATGAAATGTAGAAAGAAGCTTTCTGAGAAACTGCTTAGTGTTCTGTTAATTCATCTCACAGAGTTACGTCTGTATTTCGTGGATTCCTTTGCTAGCCTTAATTCCCTGGAATCTGAGAACAGATATTTCGGATCCCTTTGAAGACTATGGGCCCAAAGGAAATATCCTCCGATAACAAAGAGAAAGAAGCCTTCTGAGAAACTTCTTTGTGTTCTGTGAAATCATCTCACAGATTTACAGCTTTCCCCTCAAGAAGCCTTCCGCTAAGACAGTTCTTGTGGAATTGGCAAAGTGATATTTGGAAGCCCATAGAGGGCTATGGTGAAAAAGGAAATATACTCCGATGGAATCTGGAAAGAAGCTTTGTGAGAAACTGCTTAGTGTTCTGTTAATTCATCTCACAGATTTACGTCTGTATTTCGTGGATCTCTCTGCTAGCGTTATTTCTGTGGAATCTGAAAACATATATTTCGGATCCCTTTGAAGAGTATAAATCCAAAGGAAATATCCTCCGATAACAAAGAGAAAGAAGCTTTCTG
>NW_020252178.1:0-1516 GCF_003255815.1 Theropithecus gelada | reverse complement strand
TACAGCTTTCCCCTCAAGAAGCCTTTAGCTAAGGCAGTTCTTGTGGAATTGGCAAAGGGATACTTGGAAGCCCATAGAGGGCTATGGTGAAAAAGGAAATATCCTCAGATGACATCTGGAAAGAAGCTTTCAGAGAAACTGCTTAGTGTTCTGTTAATTCATCTCACAGAGTTACATCTGTATTTCGTGGATCTCTTTGCTAGCCTTATTTCTGTGGAATCTGAGAACAGATATTTCGGATCCCTTTGAAGACTATACGGCCAAAGGAAATATCCTCCGATAACAAAGAGAAAGATGCTTTCTGAGAAAATTCTTTGTGTTCTGTGAAGTCATCTCACAGAGTTACCGCTTTACCCTCAAGAAGTCTTTCACTAAGACACTTCTTGTGGAATTGGCAAGGTGATATTTGGAAGCCCATAGAGGGCTATGGTGAAAAAGGAAATATCCTGAGATGTAATCTGGAAAGAAGCTTTCTGAGAAAGTGCGTAGTGTTGTGTTAATTCATCTCAAAGAGTTACATCTGTATTTCATGGATCTCTTTGGTAGCCTTATTTCTGTGGAATCTGAGAACAGATATTTCCGATCCCATTGAAGACTATAGGGGCAAAGGAAATATCCTCCGATAACAAAGAGAAAGAAGCTTTTGAGAAACTTCTTTGTGTTCTGTGAAATCATATCACAGAGTTACAGCTTTCCCCTCAAGAAGCCTTTCGCTAAGACAGTATTGTGGAATTGGCAAAGTGATATTTGGAAGCCCATATAGGGCTATGGTGAAAAAGGATATATCCTCAGATGAAATCTGGAAAGAAGCTTTCTGAGAAACTGCTTAGTGTTGTGTAAATTCATCTCTCAGAGTTACATCTGTATTTCATGGATCTCTTTGGTAGCCTTATTTCTGTGGAATCTGAGAACAGATATTTCCGATCCCATTGAAGACTATAGGGGCAAAGGAAATATCCTCCGATAACAAAGAGAAAGAAGCTTTTGAGAAACTTCTTTGTGTTCTGTGAAATCATATCACAGTGTTCCAGCTTTCCCCTCAAGAAGCCTTTCGCTAAGACAGTTCCTGTGGAATTGGCAAAGAGATATTTGGAAGCCCATAGAGGGCTATGTTGAAAAAGGAAATATACTCAGCTGAAATCTGTAAAGAAGCTTTCTGAGAAACTGCCTAGTGTTCTGTTAATTCATCTCACAGAGTTACATCTGCATTTCGTGGATCTCTTTGCTAGCCTTATTTCTGTGGAATCTGGGAACAGATATTTCGGATCCCTTTGAAGACTATGGGGCCAAAGGAAATATCCTCCGATAACAAAGAGAAAGAAGCTTTCTGAGAGACTTCTTTGTGTTCTGTGTAATCATCTCACAGAGTTACAGCTTTCACCTCAAGAAGCCTTACGCTGAGACAATTCTTGTGGAATTGGCAAAGTGATATTTGGAAGCCCATAGAGGGAAATGGTGAAAAAGGAAATATCCTCAGATGACATCTGGAAAGAAGCTTTCAGAGAAACTGCTTAGT
>NW_020252177.1:0-1516 GCF_003255815.1 Theropithecus gelada | reverse complement strand
AAAGCTTCTTTCTCTTTGTTATCGGAGGGTATATCCTTTGGCCCTATGGTCTTCCAAGTGATCCGAAATATCTGTTCTCAGATTCCACAGAAATAAAGCTAGCAAAGAGATCCACGAAATACAGATGTAACTCTGTGAGATGAATTCACAGAACACTAAGTAGTTTTTCAGAAAGCTTCTTTCCAGATTTCATCTGAGGATATTTCCTTTTTCACCATAGCCCTCTATGGGCTTCCAAATATCTCTTTGCCAATTCCACAAGAACTGTCTTTCCGAACGTCTTCTTGAGGGGAAAGCTGTAACTCTGTGAGATGATTTCACAGAACACAAAGAAGTTTCTCCGAAAGCTTCTTTCTCTTTGTTATCGGAGGATATTTCCTTTGGCCCTGTACTCTTCAGAGGGATCCAAATATCTGTTCTCAGATTCCGCAGAAATAAGGCTAGCAAAGAGATCCAAGAAATACAGATGTAACTCTGTGAGTGGAAGTCACACATCACAGAGCACTTTCTCAGAAAACTTCTTTCCAAATTTCATCTGAGGTTATTTCCTTTTTCACCATAGCCCTCTACGGGCTTCCAAATATCACTTTGCCAACTCCACAAGAACAGACTTAGCGAAAAAATTCTTGAGGGGAACGCTGTAACTCTGTGAGATGATTTCACAGAACACAAAGAAGTTTCTCAGAAAGCTTCTTTCTCTTTGTTTTCGGAGGATATTTCCTTTGGCCCTATAGTCTTCAAAGACATCCGAAATATCTGTTCTCAGATTCCACAGAAATAAGGCCAGCAAAGAGATCCACGAAATACAGATGTAACTCTGTGAGATGAATTAACAGAACACTAAGCAGTTTCTCAGACAGCTTCTTTCCAGATTTCATCTGAGGATATTTCCTTTTTCACCATAGCCCTCTAAGGGCTTCCAAATATCACTTTGCCAATTCCACAAGAACTGTCTTAGCGAAAGGCTTCCTGAGGGGAAAGCTATAACTCTGTGAGATGATTTCACAGAACACAAAGAAGTTTATCAGAAAGCTTCTTTCTCTTTTTTACCGGAGGATATTTGGTTTGCCCTTATAGTCTTCAAAGGGATCCGAAATATCTGTTCTGAGATGACACAGAAATAGGGCTAGCAAAGAGATCCACGAAAGACAGATTTAACTCTGTGAGATGAATTAACAGAACACTAAGCAGTTTCTCAGAAAGCTTCTTTCTCTTTGTTTTCGGATGATATTACCTTTGGCCCTATATTCTTCAAAGGCATCCGAAATATCGGTTCTCACATTCTACAGAAATAAGGCTAGCAAAGAGATCCACGAAATACAGATGTAACTCTGTGAGATGACTTAACAGAACACTAAGTAGTTTCTCAGAAAGCTTCTTTCCAGATTTCATCTGAGGATATTTCCTTTTTCACCATAGCCCTCTATGGGCTTCCAAATATCACTTTGCCAATTCCACAAGAACTGTCTTTCCGAAAGTCTTCTTGAGGGGAAAGCTGTAACTCTGTGAGATGATT
>NW_020252176.1:0-1517 GCF_003255815.1 Theropithecus gelada | reverse complement strand
TTCAAAGGGATCCGCAATATCTGTTCTCAGATTCCACAGAAATAATGGTAGGAAAGAGACCCACGAAATACAGATGTAACTCTGTGAGTGGAAGTCACACATCTCAGATGAAATCTGGAAAGAAGCTTTCTGAGAAACTGCTCTGTGATGTGTGACTTCCACTCACAGAGTTACATCTGTATTTCGTGGGTCTCTTTCCTACCATTATTTCTGTGGAATCTGAGAACAGATATTGCGGATCCCTTTGAAGACTATAGGGCCAAAGGAAACATCCTCCGATAACAAAGAGAAAGAAGCTTTCTGAGAAATATCTTTGTGTTCTGTGAAATCATCTCACAGAGTTACAGCTTTCCCCCCAAGAAGCCTTTCGCTAAGACAGTTCTTGTGGAATTGGCAAAGTGATTTTTCAAATCCCGTATAGGGCTATGGTGAAAAAGGAAATATCCTCAGATGAAATCTGGAAAGAAGCTTTCTGAGAAACTGCTTGGTGTTCTGTTAATTCATCTCACAGAGTTACATCTGTATTTCGTGGATCTCTTTGCTAGCCTTATTTCTGTGGAATCTGAGAACAGACGTTTCGGATCCCTTTGAAGACTATAGGGCCAAAGGAAATGTCCTCCGATAACAAAGATAAAGATGCTTTCTGAGAAACTTCTTTGTGTTCTGTGAAATCATCTCACAGACTTACAGCTTTCCCGTCCAGAAGATTTTCGCTAAGACAGTTCTTGTGGAATTGTCAAAGTGATATTTGGAAGCCCATAGAGGGCTATGGTGAAAAAGGAAATATCCTCAGATGAAATCTGGAAAGAAGGATTCTGAGAAACTGCTTAGTGTTGTGTTAATTCATCTCACAGAGTTACATCTGTATTTCGTGGATCTCTTTGGTAGCCTTATTTCTGTGGAATCTGAGAACAGATATTGCGGATCCCTTTGAAGACTATAGGGCCAAAGGAAATACCCTCCGACAACAGAGAGAAAGAAGCTTTCTGAGAATCTTCTTTGTGTTCTGTGAAATCATCTCACAGAGTTACAGCTTTACCCTCAAGGTGCCTTTCTCTAAGACAGTTCTTGTGGAATTAGCAAAGTGTTATTTGGAATCCCATGGAAGGCTATGGTGAAAAAGGAAATATCCTCCGATGAAATCTGGAAAGAAGCTTTCTGAGAAACTGCTCTGTGATCTGTGACTTCCACTCAAAGAGTTACATCTGTATTTCGTGGGTCTCTTTGCTAGCCTTATTTCTGTGGAATCTAAGACCAGCTATTTCGGATCCCTTTGAAGACTATAGGGCCAAAGGAAATATCCTCCGATAATAGAGAGAAAGAAGCTTTCTGAGAAACTTCTTTGTGTTCTGTGAAATCATCTCACAGAGTTACAGCTTTCCCCTCAAGAAGTCTTTCACTAAGACAGTTCTTGTGGAATTCGAAAAGTGATATTTGGAAGCCCATAGAGGGCTATGGTGAAAAAGGAAATATTCTCAGGTGAAATCTGGAAAGAAGCTTTCTGAGAAACTGCTCTG
>NW_020252175.1:0-1446 GCF_003255815.1 Theropithecus gelada | reverse complement strand
AGGAAGGAAGGAAGGAAGGAAGGAAGGAAGGAAGGAAGGAAGGAAGGGAGGGAGGGAGGGAGGGAGGGAGGGAGGGAGACAGGCCGGTGCGTTGAGTCACACCGGTAATCCCAGCACTTTGGAAGACCGAGGCAGTCAGATAACCTGAGGTCAGGAGGTCAAGACCTGCCTGACCAACATGGTGAAATCCTATCTCTACTAAAAATACAAAATTAGCTGGGCATAGCGGCGCATGCCTGCAATCCCAGCTACTTGGGAGGTTAAGGCAGGAGAATTGCTTGAACCCGGGAGACAGAGGTTGTAGTGAGCTGAGATTGCATCATTGTACTTGTACTCCAGCCTGGGCAACAAGAGCAAAACTCTGTCTAAAAAAAAAAAACAAGAAAACAACAACAATGAAATAAACAGCCTTTATCCTCCCTCACCCCAAAACCATAAATTGACCTGGAGTATTTCAAATTGTAAACTCTGTGCTTCAGAAGCATACTTTATTTTCTCTCCATGAGAGGAGCGTTTTTACCAAGTCAGACTTAAGCCTCCTATGTCAATCAGGTTCAAGGGAGGAGAAAAGCAAATAGGTGCTGCATGCAGCTGTTAATGGTTCCCTCCAGGTGAGTTACGAATATGCTCAGTGTCTGCAAGTACAAAGGCAGCTCGCTACCAGGGCACCATTATGTACTCAATTTATGACATGCAGAGGATTTGAGGATGCATCCCTAATTGCCTAGGACAAAACTTCAGTGCCAAAAGGATAGTTTTAGCCACCCGTGGCTATTAGGTGAGTGCCACTTCACTCCAGCTCTCCTCTGTTGTTAACTGAGACACACACACACACACACACACACACACAAAATCATGTGCTCACACATAAACTCATGAATCTCTATTACACAGTGGGCTCTTTCATAGCACACAACAATCTTAAATCGAAAGCCCAAGAGTCTGTTCAGCTCAACTGCTCAACCTAATGACCCACCCTCAATGGAGGAAAAGAATCCAGTCAGGTAAATAAGTGAGGCTGCAGGCTTCCCACTCCACATCCATGATCCCTATCTTCCTCGGGAACAGAAACCTAACCTCATTTGAGTAACAAAGTGCCCAGCTAAAGCAAACATTTCTTAGACAAATAAACCTAAGTACAAGCTGCTGGGTGGGACTCTGTCAGAAAGCTACTTTAAGAGGGAACAGGGAACAGACAGTTGGCATGTGCTCTTTTTGCTTTTCTCTGCTTCTCTTAGTTGTTGCTTAGAACATAGATATGTTGGGTGGAGCTACAGCAGCCACTTTGGGAACACCCACACTCTCAGGCTAGGACCTCTCAAGGAATGCCAATAATCAGTTACCTCTGGATTCTTACTACAAATAATGATGAATATGGTTAAGTCTATGTGGTTGATACTCTGTTATTAACTGCTCGTGACTGTGAAAAGATCAAGGATATAAAGC
>NW_020252174.1:0-1517 GCF_003255815.1 Theropithecus gelada | reverse complement strand
TGGGAGATCCACTGCTCTCTTCAAAGCTGTCAGACAGAGTCGTTTGCATCTGCAGAGGTTTCTGCTGCTTTTGTTGTTGTTTATCTGTGCCCTGTCCCCAGAGGTGGAGTCTACAGAGACAGGCAGTTTTCCTTGAGCTGCTGTGAGCTCCACCCAGTTCGAGCTTCCCAGCGGCTTTGTTTACCTACTTAAGCCTCAGCAATGGCGGGCACCCCTCCCCCAGCCTCGCTGCTGCCTTGCCGCGGGATCGCCGACTGCTGTGCTAGCAATGAGGGAGGCTCCGTGGGCATGGGACCCTCCCGGCCAGGTGTGGGATATTATCTCCAGGTGTGCCTGTTTGCTTAAAGCGCAGTATTGGGGTAGGAGTTACCCGATTTTCCAGGTGTTGTGTGTCTCAGTTCCCCTGGTTAGGAAAAGGGATTCCCTTTCCCCTTGCGCTTCCCAGGTGAGGCGATGCCTCGCCCTGCTTCAGCTCTTGCTGGTCGGGCTGCAGCAGCTGACCAGTACCGATTGTCCGGCACTCCCTAGTGAGATGAACCCAGTACCTCAGTTGAAAATGCAGAAATCACCGGTCTTCTGTGTCACTCGCGCTGGGAGTTGGAGACTGGAGCTGTTCCTATTTGGCCATCTTGCTCCGCCCCCCTTCAAAGGATATTTCAAGGCAACTATGAATACCTTTACAATCATAAACTAGAAAATCTAGAGTAAATAGATAAATTACTGGCAATATACAATCCTCCTACATTAAATAGGGAAGAAGTAGCAACCCTGAACAGACCACTAACATTAATATTGAATTATTCATAGAAAAATTGTCAGTCCGGTGCTGTGGCTCATGCCTGTAATCCCAGCACTTTGGGAGGCCGAGGCAGGTGGATCATGAGGTCAGGAGCTCGAGACCAGCCTGACCAACATGGTGAAACTCCATCTCTACTAAAAATACA
This sequence comes from Theropithecus gelada, assembly GCF_003255815.1. Classification (NCBI taxonomy): domain Eukaryota; kingdom Metazoa; phylum Chordata; class Mammalia; order Primates; family Cercopithecidae; genus Theropithecus; species Theropithecus gelada. The sequence goes on along the minus strand of NW_020252174.1, from coordinate 573 downwards.
AAAATTAGCCAGGGGTAGTGGTCTGTTCCTGTAATCTCAGCTACTCAGGAGACTGAGGCAGGAGAATTGCTTGAACCCGGGAGGTGGAGGTTGCAGTGAGCTGAGATTGTGCCTCTGCACTCCAGTCTGGGTGACAGAGCGAGACTCTGTCTCGAAAGAACTAAAAATGAAATGAAAATAAAAATTGCCAACAAAAAAGTCTTGGACCAGATGGATTCACAGCTGAATTCTATAAGACATTCAAAGAAAAATTGGTACCAATCCTACTGAAACTATTCGAAAAAATAGAGAAAGAGAATTCTCCCTACATCATTCTATGAAGCCAGTATCACCCTAATACCAAAACCAGGAAAAGACATAATAAAAAAAGGAAACTACAGACTAATATTCATGATGAATCTCGATGCAAAAGTCCTCAACAAAATACTAGATAATGAAACTCAACAGCATATCAAAAAGATAATACATGATGAACAACTGGGTTTTATCCCAAGGATGCAGGGATGGTGTAACATACACAAGTCAATAAACAGAATTAAAGACAAAAACCATATGATTATGTCAATAGATGTA
>NW_020252173.1:0-7835 GCF_003255815.1 Theropithecus gelada | reverse complement strand
CTGTCCTCTTGCTTTATGTGTGCAACCCTAGGAAGACCACCATTAACGGCTGTTCCTCTATCCTCCCCTCCCACAAACTATACAGGTTTTAACTCGTCAATAGTCACGATACCCGATGTGGCCCTGTACCGTGACCCATACCAAGAGAAATACCCCTATTGTTATTCGGCATTTAGCAACAGCCTCTGTAACCAATCAGCTACATACCCTAATAGTCCCATATATGCTCCCCTTGGTGTGTTCTTCTGGTGTAATATGACTCTGTTAAAGACTCTGTCCAAAAGCATCTCTGACGGACAGTTGTGTATCCCTGTTACCCTAGTTCCCCGACTGACACTGCTAACCCCGGCAGAGTTCATAGGCTGGGCAGGGACCGCCCCAGCTAAAACTGCGCGACATAGACGAGCAGTTTTTCTACCACTAATTGCCGGAATATCCTTAACCACCTCTGTCGTCGCAGCGGGGTTAGCAGGAGGGGCCCTACAACACTCCATGATAGAAAACGACAAGCTGTTACAACAATTCTCTGTTGCTATGGAAGACTCCGCCTATTCCCTAGCCTCCCTTCAGCGGCAGCTCACCTCCCTAGCACAGGTCACCCTTCAAAACCGCAGAGCCTTAGACTTACTCACGGCTGAGAAAGGTGGTACCTGTATGTTCCTCAAAGAAGAATGCTGTTTCTATATAAATGAGTCAGGGTTAGTTGAGGAAAGAGTCCAACACCTACACAAACTAAGCTTAGAAATGAAAAAGCAACAATTCGCTACAGCCGCTAACAATTGGTGGAGCTCTTCAATGTTTTCCCTTCTGGCACCCCTTTTAGGCCCCCTAATGTCTTTACTGCTTCTATTCACTATAGGCCCCTGTGTGGTAAATAAAATTTTACAATTTGTCAGAGAAAGGTTTGATACCATCCAACTAATGGTCCTCCGTAGCCATCACCAGCCTCTCCTGCACCCAGAAAGTGAGGCTATATTATAAGACTCTGGAAATCCAAGATTGGACATCCAGTTACTTATGAGAAGGGGGAAATGAAAGGACACAAAGATAGATGTGTACCCGCCCCCCCCCCACACCCTTTTGTTCTGCTCTCTAATCTTTGCACATACCAGAGATTTCGTAAGTTCTGTGAGCACCTGTTTTTCTGCACGTACCAGAGATTTTGTTTTGCACATACCAGAGATTTTGTAAGTTCTGAGGCAAGGTCACAAGACGTGTTTAAGTAAGATAAATTCTTGCTGCCATAAACCTGCTCTTCCGCCTCAAAGGTTGAACCGAAATATCAGAAATGGCGGGAACCAATCATAGTTAGCCAAATCGCCTTGTTCAAACACTAGCCAATCATATATCTGATTTGTATAATAACTCTATGCCCACTTTTCTTAGACTATATAACACTGCTCGGAGCTCAGTGGGGGAGCTCTCCTGCCCGTCTCGTTTCGCGAGCGAGGGAGAGTTCCAGGTTCGAACCTGTAATAAAGATCCTTGCTGCTTAGCTTTGCCTCTGGACTCTGGTGGTCTTCTTCGGGGAATAAACGGTCTGGGCATAACAAATGGGGGCTCGTCCGGGATTTCCCCCAAGCCCACCAGACCCCCAAGTCAACGGATCTTAATCTGTAGGTAAGCCGGCTTTGTCACTGTCTCTGTCTTTGTCTGTCTCCCTGAAATTTCGCGAAATCCGTAATCTGTAATCTGTATTGGTCTGTTCTGTAAGTGGCACGGTCTTGGCGGACGCGCTAGAAGAGAGCCACTCGGGACTGGTGGGAGACGTTCCCCAGTGCCCATCTGGGGGCCTCCATCTCTGGTTGCCCCGTCTGACTCAGGTCGGAAGTCCGACACGCGCTCGCGAATGCTCATCGTTATCACTGTCTGTCCGTTGTTGTTAAGTGTTAAGTGTAAGCCCAAAAACGAAACATAAAACCTTTTCTTCCCCTTCCAGGACCGGACCTGTCGGATACTCCCCTCTGCTTCACACTCATTTTCGTCCCCCCTTCTCTTTGTAGGAGCAGTCCAAAGATGGGCAACAACCAGAGCACGCCGCTCTCACTCCTTGTTACCAATTTTAAGGATGTGAAGGCTCGGGGGCATAACTTAAGCGTAGAGCTAAAGAAAGGAAAGCTAGTTACTTTCTGCCGTTCGGAGTGGCCCTCTTTCGGTGTAGGGTGGCCCTCCGAAGGAACTTTCTGTCTCTCTATTATTACTAAGGTAAAAACTAAGATTTTCCTGCCAGGGCAGTCAGGACATCCTGATCAAATTCCTTATATTCTAGTGTGGCAAAATCTTGTGGAAGACCCACCGCCCTGGATAACTCCATTCATCCTTGAGCCTTGCAAGGTCCTAGTAACGCGACCTACAAGACAAGGGACTCCCTCTGCTCCCTCGGCCCCTGTGCTGCCGGACAGCCAGGACCCCCTAACGTTAGAACCCACATTACCCCCACCATATCCGCACCTTATCCTGCAGGACCCAGTCCCCCAGGGTGGTGCTTCCGTAGAGGGAAACCGAGAAGCGGAAGCAGCCGAGAGCGAAAGTAACCCGGGGGGTCCGGCCGGCCGAACGCGAGGCCGCGTACAGCGGGACCAAGCTTCCCGACTCCCTGACTCCACTGTAGCCCTGCCTCTCAGAGAAATAGGATCGCTCGATGATACCGGGCTCTCCCGTCTCATATATTGGCCTTTTTCCACCAGTGATTTATACAATTGGAAGTCCCAAAATGCTCGGTTCTCAGATAATCCCAAAGATCTAACCTCGTTGTTAGACAGTGTCATGTTTACTCACCAGCCAACCTGGGATGACTGTCAACAGCTCCTCCGAATCCTGTTCACAACGGAGGAGCGGGAAAGAATCCAAGTTGAGGCCAGAAAGCTGGTTCCAGGAGATGACGGCCAGCCAACTGCAAATCCTGACCTCATTAACGCGGCTTTTCCTTTGACCCGGCCCAGATGGGACTACAACACGGCAGAAGGTAGGGGACGACTGCTCATTTATCGCCAGACTCTAATGGCGGGTCTCCGGGCTGCAGCTCGCAAGCCCACCAATTTGGCTAAAGTATATTCTGTGTTACAAGGTAAGACAGAAAGCCCTGCTGTGTATTCAGAGAGATTAATGGAAGCCTTCAGACAGTTTACCCCTATGGACCCGGAAGCACTGGAAAATCAGGCAGCGGTAGTAATGTCCTTTGTAAACCAGGCAACACCAGATATTAAAAGAAAACTCCAGAAATTAGAAGGTTTAGAGGGAAAGCAGATTCAGGACCTCCTTCAGATGGCCCAGCGAGTTTATAATAATAGGGATACTCCAGAAGAAAAACAGTTCAGGGCAACCAAAGAAATGACCAAAGTCTTAGTAGCAGCTTTCCCCCAGGCAGGGAATGGCCAAAGCAGAAAGCAGAAAAAGCAAGGCTCTAGGCAAGGATTAGAAAAGGATCAGTGTGCTTATTGCAAGGAATGTGGTCACTGGATTAAAGACTGCCCAAAGAAATGGAGACCAGCTAACCCTACCTCCGTACTCGTTACCCAGGACTCTGACTAGGGGGGACGGGATTCGGACCCCCTCCCCGAACCCAGGGTAACTTTGCAAGTGGAGGGGTCCCCAGTTCGCTTCTTGGTCGATACTGGGGCGGAACGCTCAGTCCTAACCAAACCAATTGGAAAAATGTCTAAGAAAACATCCTGGGTGCACGGGGCCACAGGCATCAAAAAATACCCCTGGACAACCCAGAGGACTGTAGACTTAGGAACGGGAAAAGCCTCCCATTCCTTCCTAGTCATCCCAGAGAGCCCCTGCCCTCTACTAGGGAGGGACTTGCTGACAAACATGGGGGCCCAAATCCACTTTGAGCCAGAAGGGCCCAAGATAACTGATTCCCAAAACAGGCCAATATCTATCCTGACTGTCACCTTAGAAGATGAGTACAGACTCCATCAAGAGCAAAAGCCCCCCGATCAGGAAATTGACTCTTGGCTCCAGCGTTTCCCTGAAGCGTGGGCAGAAACTGGGGGCTTAGGGCTAGCTAAACATCGACCTGCCGTATTTGTGGAAGTTAAGCCAGGGACGGATCCGGTTCGGGTTCGGCAATATCCTATGCCCCTGGAGACAAGAGAAGGAATTATGCCCCATATCCGCCGACTCCTAGACCAGGGAGTCCTACGGGCTTGCCACTCATCCTGGAATACTCCACTGTTACCTGTTCGTAAACCCAATAGTACGGACTACAGGCCAGTACAGGATTTAAGAGAAGTTAATAAAAGGGTCATGGACATACATCCCACTGTGCCCAATCCATACACCCTTCTGAGTGCTTTACATCCCGAAAAACAGTGGTATACCGTTCTTGATCTAAAAGATGCTTTCTTCAGCCTTCCTCTGGCTCCCAAAAGTCAAGAACTCTTTGCATTTCAATGGACGGATCCTGAGAGGGGCATCAACGGTCAGCTAACATGGACCAGGCTGCCACAAGGGTTCAAGAACTCGCCAACCCTGTTCGATGAAGCCCTTCATGAAGATCTGGGTGAGTACAGGCGGCAACACCCTGAAATAACTCTTTTGCAATATGTTGATGATCTCTTAATAGCGGCCAGGTCCCCGGAAACTTGTGTTCAAGGGACTGAGGACCTCTTGAAGACTCTGGGGGAGCTAGGCTACCGAGCCTCAGCAACAAAGGCTCAGATCTGCAAGTCGGAGGTAACTTATCTGGGGTACCTATTAAAAGGGGGGCAACGCTGGCTAACCAAAGCCCGAAAGGAAACAGTCCTACGCATCCCTAGACCCCAGTCGACACGGCAAGTGAGAGAATTCCTGGGGTCGGCAGGGTTCTGTAGGTTATGGATACCCGGATTTGCTGAGTTAGCCAAGCCCCTATACCAGGCAACAAAGGAACGGCAGCCCTTCAATTGGACGGAAGAGGCTGAGCTGGCCTTTCAGCAAATCAAAACTGCCTTATTATCAGCCCCCGCGCTGGGGCTCCCTGATATCTCCAAGCCCTTCCACTTATACGTGGATGAAAGTAAGGGTGTTGCAAAAGCCGTGTTAACACAGTACCTAGGCCCCTGGCAGAGGCCAGTTGCCTATTTGTCAAAAAAATTAGATTCAGTGGCTGCTGGCTGGCCACCCTGCCTCCGGATAATCGCGGCGACCGCCCTAATGGTCCGAGACGCTGATAAACTTATCATGGGGCAAGAGTTGCGCGTTATAACCCCGCATGCCATTGAAGGCGTCCTCCGGCAGCCGCCGGACCGATGGATGAGTAACGCCCGGCTCACCCACTATCAAGGACTGCTGTTAAACCCCCTCAGAATAACTTTTCTGCCCCCAACCTCTTTAAACCCTGCTTCACTGCTGCCAAATCCAGACTTGGACGCCCCGTCCCATGAGTGCACTGAGATACTGGCTCAGGTGCATGGGGTGCGGGAGGACCTGCAAGATCGTCTGCTCCCTGACACAGAACTCATCTGGTTCACTGATGGCAGCAGCTACGTCCACCAAGGCCAGCGGTATGCAGGAGCGGCTGTAACGTCAGAGACTGAGGTAATCTGGGCGGAACCCTTGCCTCCAGGGACATCGGCCCAAAGAGCTGAGCTGATAGCACTCACACAGGCCCTCACCCTAGGGGCAGAGAAAAAACTGACAGTATACACGGATAGCCGCTATGCTTTCGCTACTGCGCACATACATGGGGCCATCTACAGAGAGAGGGGACTATTAACAGCTGAAGGCAAAGAAATAAAAAACAAGCAAGAGATCCTAGCTCTATTAACTGCTCTGTGGAAACCAAAGAAATTGGCTATCGTACATTGCCCTGGGCACCAGAAACCAACTACGCCAATTGCTCAAGGCAACTTCTTAGCCGACCAAACCGCAAGGAGCATAGCAAAAGCTCCCAGTCAGATCCTCGCGCTCCAGCTCCCTGATCCTGGCCCGCGAAATTTGCCAAGTTTTCCTGACTATACCGAACAGGATCGCGAATGGATGGACACGCTTCCCCTAAAACAGGTTCAAAATGGGTGGTGGACTGATGTAAATGACCAAACCATCCTACCAGAAAAATTAGGACGGCAGGTGTTGGAACATATCCACCGGACAACCCACCTGGGTGCCCGGCGAATGATAGACTTAATCAGGCACGCCAAGTTCAGAATCAGGCGCATAGCTGAACTGGCCAGCAATGTCACAACAAATTGCAAAGCCTGCCAACTGAACAACGCTTGCCCCCAAACCCAGACCGCCGCAGGAATTAGGTGTAGAGGAACTAGGCCTGGTGTCTATTGGGAAATAGACTTCACTGAGATAAAGCCTGGAAAATATGGGTATCAGTACTTACTTGTCTTTGTAGATACTTTTTCAGGATGGACAGAAGCGTTCCCAACTAAGAGAGAAACTGCTCAGGTTGTAGCAAAGAAAATTTTGGAAGAAATCCTCCCCAGGTATGGCTTTCCCGTCCAAATAGGGTCAGACAATGGACCAGCCTTCATTGCTAAGGTAAGTCAGGATTTGGCTTCCATTCTTGGGGCAAATTGGAAATTACATTGTGCTTATAGGCCCCAAAGCTCAGGACAGGTAGAAAGGATGAATCGGACTCTAAAGGAGACCTTAACCAAATTGACCATGGAGACTGGCGCTAATTGGGTAGTACTTCTCCCCTACGCTCTGTTCCGGGCCCGAAATACCCTTTACAGACTGGGCCTCACACCATATGAAATCATGTATGGCAGGCCCCCACCCCTGGTCCCCAGTCTAAAAGATGACTTACTCAAACCTGAAACTGAAAATGTCTCTGAGCTCTTGTTCTCCTTACAAGCCTTACAGAAAATTCACCAGGAAATTTGGCCCAGACTACGAGAACTGTACGAGGCAGGACCTCCGCTGACGCCTCATCCGTTCCAGCCGGGAGACTGGGTCCTGGTCAAGCGCCACCGGCAAGAAACTCTCCAACCCAGGTGGAAAGGACCACTGCAAGTACTCCTGACTACTCCCACCGCTCTCAAAGTAGAAGGCATCGCTTCGTGGATCCACTACACACATGTCAAACCGGTGGACCCATCATCCGACCTTCTCGAGCCATCTGGAGCACCGGTTACATGGACTGTGGACAAAGCTAAGAACAATCCCTTAAAGCTAACCCTGCGCCGTCATCCCCATGACCGTAACCATGTTTAGCTCACCTATGCTTTTATGCCTTATGCATCTGACTCTCCTCACTGCTGCGTGTCTAATCCCTATGTCTGGAGGTTCTGGCTCTATGAAAACAAAACTCATCCTGGGGAAACCCCCCAGGCGGGTAAACTGCTGGCTAGTGCAGACTGCCCCCCCTCAGGGTGTAATACTATAGTTTACCTCAATTTCACTAGGTTCCAGATTGCCCAACCAGCAATACCCATGATCTGTTTTGAATATGATCAAACTGAATATAATTGTAAAAATTATTGGTGGCACCAGAGTGCAGGTTGCCCATATAGCTACTGTAAGACGCACTCTGTCCGATACTGGAGAGAACGACAAGGGTGGTATTTTTACCAAACTGAGTCTCCCGTCACTTACACTTGGATAATTAGAGACCCATGGGACTCTCGGTGGACAACCCCACAACATGGGGGAGTATATTACTCATCAACTAGTACCTGGCCCAGTAGCCATTTATATCTGTGGAGAAGTCTAGTCCAGATTCAACCCTTAATCCATACACAAATCCACAGGCAAGAAACCAAGCTATCACAAGACTTGCAGCCCTTCTCCTGGCTAACCCTACTACAGGAAGGGCTAGCATTCGCCAACCTCACCGGTTTAGGCGACCTGTCCTCTTGCTTTATGTGTGCAACCCTAGGAAGACCACCATTAAC
>NW_020252172.1:0-1517 GCF_003255815.1 Theropithecus gelada | reverse complement strand
ATGATATTGGCTGTGGGTCTGTCATAAATAGCTCTTATTATTTTGAGATATGTTACATCAATACCGAATTTATTGAGCGTTTTTAGCATGAAGGGCTGTTGAATTTTGTCAAAGGCCTTTTCTGCATCTATTGAGATAATCATGTGGTTTTTGTCTTTGGTTCTGTTTATATGCTGGATTATGTTTATTGATTTGCGTATGTTGAACCAGCCTTGCATCCCAGGGATGAAGCCCACTTGATCATGGTGGATAAGCTTTTTGATGTGCTGCTGGATCCGGTTTGCCAGTATTTTGTTGAGGACTTTTGCATCGATGTTCATCAGGGATATTGGTCTAAAATTCTCTTTTTTTGTTGTGTCTCTGCCAGGCTTTGGTATCAGGATGATGCTGACCTCATAAAATGAGTTAGGGAGGATTCCCTCTTTTTCTATTGATTGGAATAGTTTCAGAAGGAATGGTACCAGCTCCTCCTTGTACCTCTGGTAGAATTCAGCTGTGAATCCATCTGGTCCTAGACTTTTTTTGGTTGGTAGGCTATTAATTATTGCCTCAATTTCAGAGCTTACTATTGGTCTATTCAGGGATTCAGCTTCTTCCTGGTTTAGTCTTGGGAGAGTGTAAGTGTCCAGGAAATTATCCATTTCTTCTAGATTTTCCAGTTTATTTGCGTAGAGGTGTTTATAGTATTCTCTGATGGCACTTTGTATTTCTGTGGGGTCGGTGGTGATATCCCCTTTATCATTTTTTATTGCATCTATTTGATTCTTCTCTCTTTTCTTCTTTATTAGTCTTGCTAGTGGTCTATCAATTTTGTTGATCTTTTCAAAAAACCAACTCCTGGGTTCATTGATTTTTTGGAGGGTTTTTTGTGTCTCTATCTCCTTCCATTCTGCTCTGATCTTAGTTATTTCTTGCCTTCTGCTAGCTTTGGAATGTGTTTGCTCTTGCTTCTCTAGTTCTTTTAATTGTGATGTTAGAGTGTCAATTTTAGATCTTTCCAGCTTTCTCTTGTGGGCTTTTAGTGCTATAAATTTCCCTCTACACACTGCTTTAAATGTGTCCCAGAGATTCTGGTATGTTGTATCTTTGTTCTCATTGGTTTCAAAGAACATCTTTATTTCTGCCTTCATTTTGTTCTGTACCCAGTAGTCATTCAGGAGCAAGTTATTCAGTTTCCATGTAGTTGGGCGGTTTTGATTGAGTTGCTTGGTCCTGAGTTCTAGTTTGATTGCACTGTGGTCTGAGAGACAGTTTGTTATAATTTCTGTTCTTGTACATTTGCTAAGGAGTGCTTTACTTCCAACTGTGTGTTCAATTTTGGAATAAGTGCGATGTGGTGCTGAGAAGAATGTATATTCTGTTGATTTGGGGTGGAGAGTTCTGTAGATGTCTATTAGGTCTGCTTGTTGCAGAGAAGAGTTCAATTCCTGGATATCCTTGCTAACTTTCTGTCTCGTTGATCTGTCTAAGGTTGACAGTGGGGTGTTGAAGTCTCCCATTATTATTGTATGGGAGTC
>NW_020252171.1:0-1518 GCF_003255815.1 Theropithecus gelada | reverse complement strand
TTCTGAGAAACTGCTTTGTGATGTGTGACTTCCACTAACAGAGTTACCTCTGTATTTCGTGGATCTCCTTGCTAGCCTTATTTCTGTGGAATCTGAGAACAGATATTTCGGATCCCTTTGAAGACTATAGGGCCAAAGGAAATATCCTCCGATAACAAAGAGAAAGAAGCTTTCTGAGAAACTTCTTTGTGTTCTCTGAAATCATCTCACAGAATTACAGCTTTCACCTCAAGAAGACTTTCGCTAAGACAGTTCTTGGGGAATTAGCAAACTGATATTTGGAAGCCCATAGAGGGTTATGGTGAAAAAGGCAATATCCTCAGATGAAATCTGGAAACAAGCTTTCTGAGAAACTACTTAGTGTTCTGTAAATTCATCTCACAGAGTTACAGCTTTCCCCTCAAGAAGCCGCTCGCTGAGCCTGTTCTCGTGGAATTCGCAAAGTGATATTTGGAAGCCCATAGAGGGCTACGGTGAAAAAGAAAATATCCTAATAGAATATCTGGAAAGAAGCTTTCTGAGAAATTGCTTTGTGATGTGTGACTTCCACTCACAGAGTTACATCTCTCTTTCGTGTATCTCTTCGCTAGCCTTCTTTCTGTGGAGTCTGAGAACAGATATTTCGGATCCCTTGGAAGACTATAGGGCCAAGGGAAATATCCTCTGATAACAAAGAGAAAGAAGCTCTCTGAGAAACTTCTTTGTGTTCTTTGAAATCATCTCAGAGAGTTACAGCTTTCCCCTCAAGAAGCCTTTCGCTAAGACAGTTCTTGTGGAATTGGCAAAGTGATATTTGGAAGCCCATAGAGGGCTATGTTGAAAAAGGAAATATCCTCAGATGAAATCTGGAAAGAAGGTTTCTGAGAAACTGCTAGTGTCTGTTAATTCATCTCTCAGAGTTACAGCTTTCCCCTCAAGAAGCCGCTCGCTAAGCCTGTTCTTCTGGAATTGGCAAAGAGATATTTGGAAGCCCATAAAGGGCTATGGTGAAAAAGAAAATATACTCAGAGAAAAACTGGAAAGAAGATTTCTGAGAAATTGCTTTGTGATCTGTGACTTCCACTCACAGAGTGACATCTGTATTTCGTGGATCTCTTCGCTAGCCTTATTTCTGTGGAATCTGAGAACAGATATTTCGGATCCCTTGGAAGACTAAGGGGTGAAAGGAAATATCCTCCGATAACAAAGAGAAAGAAGCTTTCTGAGAAACTTCTTGGTGTTCTTTGAAATCATCTCAGAGAGTTAGAGCTTTCCCCTCAAGAGGCCGCTGGCTAAGCCTGTTCTTTTGGAATTTGCAAAGTGATAGTTGGAAGCCCATAGAGGGCTACGGTGTAAAAGACAATATCCTCAGGGAAAAACTGTAAAGAATCTTTCTGAGAAACTGCTTTGTGATGTGTGACTTCCACTCACAGAGTTATATCTGTCTTTCGTGGATCTCTTTGCTAGCCTTATTTCTGTGAAATCTGAGAAGAGATATTTCGGATCCCTTGGTAGACTATGGGACAAAAGGAAATATCC
>NW_020252170.1:0-1518 GCF_003255815.1 Theropithecus gelada | reverse complement strand
TTCTGAGAAACTGCTTTGTGATGTGTGACTTCCACTAACAGAGTTACCTCTGTATTTCGTGGATCTCCTTGCTAGCCTTATTTCTGTGGAATCTGAGAACAGATATTTCGGATCCCTTTGAAGACTATAGGGCCAAAGGAAATATCCTCCGATAACAAAGAGAAAGAAGCTTTCTGAGAAACTTCTTTGTGTTCTCTGAAATCATCTCACAGAATTACAGCTTTCACCTCAAGAAGACTTTCGCTAAGACAGTTCTTGGGGAATTAGCAAACTGATATTTGGAAGCCCATAGAGGGTTATGGTGAAAAAGGCAATATCCTCAGATGAAATCTGGAAACAAGCTTTCTGAGAAACTACTTAGTGTTCTGTAAATTCATCTCACAGAGTTACAGCTTTCCCCTCAAGAAGCCGCTCGCTGAGCCTGTTCTCGTGGAATTCGCAAAGTGATATTTGGAAGCCCATAGAGGGCTACGGTGAAAAAGAAAATATCCTAATAGAATATCTGGAAAGAAGCTTTCTGAGAAATTGCTTTGTGATGTGTGACTTCCACTCACAGAGTTACATCTCTCTTTCGTGTATCTCTTCGCTAGCCTTCTTTCTGTGGAGTCTGAGAACAGATATTTCGGATCCCTTGGAAGACTATAGGGCCAAGGGAAATATCCTCTGATAACAAAGAGAAAGAAGCTCTCTGAGAAACTTCTTTGTGTTCTTTGAAATCATCTCAGAGAGTTACAGCTTTCCCCTCAAGAAGCCTTTCGCTAAGACAGTTCTTGTGGAATTGGCAAAGTGATATTTGGAAGCCCATAGAGGGCTATGTTGAAAAAGGAAATATCCTCAGATGAAATCTGGAAAGAAGGTTTCTGAGAAACTGCTAGTGTCTGTTAATTCATCTCTCAGAGTTACAGCTTTCCCCTCAAGAAGCCGCTCGCTAAGCCTGTTCTTCTGGAATTGGCAAAGAGATATTTGGAAGCCCATAAAGGGCTATGGTGAAAAAGAAAATATACTCAGAGAAAAACTGGAAAGAAGATTTCTGAGAAATTGCTTTGTGATCTGTGACTTCCACTCACAGAGTGACATCTGTATTTCGTGGATCTCTTCGCTAGCCTTATTTCTGTGGAATCTGAGAACAGATATTTCGGAACCCTTGGAAGACTAAGGGGTGAAAGGAAATATCCTCCGATAACAAAGAGAAAGAAGCTTTCTGAGAAACTTCTTGGTGTTCTTTGAAATCATCTCAGAGAGTTAGAGCTTTCCCCTCAAGAGGCCGCTGGCTAAGCCTGTTCTTTTGGAATTTGCAAAGTGATAGTTGGAAGCCCATAGAGGGCTACGGTGTAAAAGACAATATCCTCAGGGAAAAACTGTAAAGAATCTTTCTGAGAAACTGCTTTGTGATGTGTGACTTCCACTCACAGAGTTATATCTGTCTTTCGTGGATCTCTTTGCTAGCCTTATTTCTGTGAAATCTGAGAAGAGATATTTCGGATCCCTTGGTAGACTATGGGACAAAAGGAAATATCC
>NW_020252169.1:0-1518 GCF_003255815.1 Theropithecus gelada | reverse complement strand
AGAGATTTACCAAGGAGACAGATATCTTAAAAAAATTAACATCTAGAGATGAAAGATTCATTGAAAATATTACAAAATACAGTGGAAAGCTTTAATCATAGACTAGACCAAGCAGAGGAGAGAACCTGAAGTCTTTTTAATTAACCCAGTCAGACTAAAATAAAATACTAAATAAAAAAGAAGTATGGGGCTACATAAAGCAATGAAACTTATGAATCATCAGTATTTCCAAGGGAGAAGAAAAAGGGAAAAATTTAGAATCTAAGAAAATAATTGGCAAACATTTTCTTAGCCTAGCAAGATATTGAAAGATCTGAATACAGGAGGCCCAAATCATCACCAGTAAAATACCCTGCAACATGAACTTCACCACGATATGGAGCCATCAGACTGTCTAACACCAAGTGAAGGGAAATATCTGAAAATCAGCAAGAGAAAAGCATCTAGTCACCCAGAAAGGAAACTCCATTCGATTAACAGTAGACATCTCAGCAGGAACCGTACCAACCCAGGAGAGAATGGAGTTCTATTTTCAAACTGCTTAAAAAAACCCTGCCAACCACAGATGCCACCATGCCCGACTAATTTTTGTATTTTTAGTAGAGATGCGGTTTCACCATGTTGGCCAGGCTGGTCTCAAACTCCTGACCTCAGGTGATCCTCCCACCTGGGCCTCCCAAAGTGCTGGGATTACAGGCGAGATCCGTCAATTTTCTCTTGTATTTAAATTACCCAGAATTACCACCTTAAATACTCCTGCATGCTCCTGCCTCTTGTGCTTCGGATGCAAAGATGGTAGGCACCAGGACAGTAAGGTTTAATGAAATCTTCCTGGCATAATCTTCGCACCAAGGCTGGAGGCACAGAAGCAGCATTTTATTCACAAACACAGCAGCTATGGAGCTGCAGAAAGCAGAATATCTTCATCCCTAACCTAAGAGAGGGTGTGGGACCATCAGCCTTTTGTAAAGGCGCTAGAGGGAGATGCCACTGAATGGAAGGAGTTACCCCAGAGATGTGAGCAAGTGTGAGACTCTCATTCAGATATTATCCGTCTAAAATTTGGTGAGAGGCCGGGCACGGTGGCTTGTGACTGTAATCTCAGCATTTTGGGAGGCTGAGGCAGGAGGATCACTTAAGGTCAGGAGTTCAAGACCAGCCTGGCCCATATAGTGAAACCTGTCCCGACTAAAGATACAAAAAATTAGCTGGGCGTCGTGGCGCGTGCCTGTAATTCCAGCTACTCGGGAGGTTGAGACAGGAGAATTGCTTGAACCCAGGAGGTGGAGGTTGTAGTGAGCTGAGATTGTGCCACTGCATTCCAGCTTGGGTGACAGAGCAAGACCCTGTCTCAGAAACAAAATAAAATAAAATGAAATGTGGTGAGAGAATCTCTGCTATTACTTCTTCTAACCCTCTCCTCCTTGAGAGCCAGAAGAGGAAGGTCCCTTCTCAGTAGACCCGAATTTCTATGGGGATTCTTGCATGTGGCTCAATATTCAGCACCTATAGGTGACC
>NW_020252168.1:0-1519 GCF_003255815.1 Theropithecus gelada | reverse complement strand
TGAGATTATATACCAATTCATGGGCTGTGGCCAATAATTTGGCTGGCTAGTTAGGGACTTGCAGGGAACATGATAGGTAGATGGATGACAGANAATTTGGCTGGCTAGTTAGGGACTTGCAGGGAACATGATAGGTAGATGGATGACAGAGAAGCTTGGGGAAGAGGGATGTGGACATACCTCACTGAAGGGGCAGAAACTGTGATGATATGTGTGTCCTATGTGAATGCTCACTGAAGGGTGACCTCAGCAGAGCAGGACATTAACAACAGGTAAATAAGATGACCCATTCTGTAGATGTCAGTCTCTTTCCCCAGCCACCCCTGTCATCACCCCAGGGTCCCAGAAACAAAGTGGCCATGGTGGCAGGGATGAGGTTATGCATGGACTCAGGATCGTGCACTCACACTCACCAAGGCCAACCTTTCTACAGCCACCACTGCATCCAGTCTACCAGCAGCAGAGACCAACACTGAGTCCCCAGTATGACACCATCCCCTGGAGTGATCAGTGAGTCACTCAGTGACAGGTTGATTACCTACGACCTTTTCCATCATGGAAGGGGCAGTATTTGTTCTAAGTGGAATAGACGCTTTGCATATGGATTTGCCCTCCCTGAGTACAGTGCCTCTGCTGAAACTACCACTTGTGGGTTTACAGAATGCCTTCTCCACTGTCATGGTATCAGTGCAGCATTTCTTCTGGTTAGGAACTCACATCACAGCAAAAGAAATGCCGCGATGGCCCAATGTTATGGAATTCACTGGCCTTCCAGGTTCCCGCTGTCCTGAGGCAACTGGCTTGACAGATGGTGGAATAATGGCCTTTGGAGGACTCAGTGACAGTGCAGCTCGGTGGCGGTGCCTTTCAAGGCTGGGGCAAGGCTGTCAGAAGGCTGGATATGCTCGGAATCAGTGTCCAATACATGGTGCTATTCCTCCCCTAGCCAGGACTCCGAGCATAGCACTACTCACCATCACCCTTAGTGACCCACTAGCAACAGTTTTGCCCCTCATCCCCACCACCTTATGCTCTGCTGGCCTAGAGGTCTTAGTTCCAAAGGGAGGAATGCTGCCGCCAGGAGACACAGCGATGATCCGTTGCACTGGAAGTTTAGGCTGCCACCTGGCGGTGCCAAGCTCCTCATGCCTCTGGATCAACAGGTAAAGAGTTACTACGCTGGTGGGGGTGGCTGGTCCAGACCACCAAGAAGAAATTGCCCTGCTGCTTCACAATGAACTGGGAAAGAGAATGTCTGGGGTATAGGAGGGCCCTTGTGGCATGCGCTGTGATTAAGATCAATGGAAAAGCACAACAACCCAATCTAGGCAGGATTAATAATGGTCCAGAACCTTAGGAATGAAGGTTCCCCACCAGGTTAAAAACCACAACCAGTGGAGGCTTCCTGAAGGCAAAGGGAATACAGACTGTGGAGTGGAAGAACGTAGTTATAGGACCATGTGACCAGCTACAGAAACCAGGACTGCAATTGTCATGAATGTTTCCTCCTTATTTGGGG
>NW_020252167.1:0-1518 GCF_003255815.1 Theropithecus gelada | reverse complement strand
CTCTTTCCATTCCTTCAGTTCTTTATTTAAAACCTCCTTTCCCGAGTCCAAGTGATCTCATTGTTCAGTTCCCACCTATGAGTGAGAACATGCGGTGTTTGGTTTTCTGTTCTTGTGATAGTTTGCTAAGGATGATGGTTTCCAGCTGCATCCATGTCCCTACAAAGGACACAAACTCGGAAGGGGAACATCACACACCGGGGCCTATCATGGGGAGGGGGGAGGGGGGAGGGATTGCATTGGGAGTTATACCTGATGTAAATGACGAGTTGATGGGTGCTGACGAGTTGATGGGTGCAGCACAGCAACATGGCACAAGTATACATATGTAACAAACCTGCACGTTATGCACATGTACCCTAGAACTTAAAGTATAATAATAATAATTTAAAAAAAAAAAACCTCCTTTCTACTAAGAAGTAGAAAAAGGGTAAAAAGAAACACATTACGGAACAACCACTTTCTGAGGAAGAACCATGTACTACCTGGACGCATCATGCTTAAGATTCGGAGTGTACCAGGGAGGCTCTCTAATGCAACCAAGGGAAGGTTCAATGAAACAAAGTGACTTATCATCTCTAACTTCAAACCCACTTGTATCTTGACATCAACACTGTTAACCTTATGTCATCATTTCTTAGAGTTTTTGATATACAAATAAAAGGTTTTTTGTATTAGAAAAAAAAAATCCCCTTTGTCAGCAGAGACTTTTCTGACCATCTCAACTTTCCCACCACCCTCCCCATCAAACACGTAAACATTTCATTTTCCTGCTTTAGTTTTTCTCCTCTAATGTACTGTATATTTTGTCTTCTCTGTCCATTATTATTGTGTGTTTACCTCACTCTCATGCATAGGGATTTTATTTTTCACTACCATATCCACACTGCCTAGAAAAAGGCCTAGCATATTGGATGTAGCTACCTAATAAATCCTTATTAAATGAGTGAATGGAGTTTATCCTGGGTATATTGTTTGATTGATTCTCACTTTTAAAAAGTTTGACGTGGTTCACTCTAATAGTTTTGCCTGCTAATTATATGCATTTAAAAAATTGTTTTGGCTCTTTATAATAAGCTACATTCTTTATACTATTTTTTTTTTATTTAGGGTGAAAAGCCCAATATTGTGGTTATTCATTATTTATTCTTTTACTAGTAATCATAATTGTAATTATGGTAAACTGAGTCAGAGGACTTGCAAACTTTACTAGTATTTTATTTGATTTGATTTTTGAGATGGAGTCTCACTCTATCACCCAGGCTGGAGTGCAGTGGTGGGGTCTCAGTTCACTGCACCCTCCGCCTCCTGGGTTCATGTATTTCTCCTGCCTTAGCCTCCTGAGGAGCTGGGATTACAGGGGCATGCCACCACGCCTGGCTAATTTCTGTATTTTTAGTAGAGACAGGTTTTCACTATGTTGGACAGGCTGGCCTCACACTCTTTACCTCAGGTGATCCACCCACTTCGGCCCTTCAAAGTGCTAGGATTACAGGCGTGAGCCACTGCACCCAGCCA
>NW_020252166.1:0-1518 GCF_003255815.1 Theropithecus gelada | reverse complement strand
CTTGCTCTCATCCAATCAGAACACGATAATAAAGTCCAATCCGAGTAAGCCTGGAGGTTTTTTCTCATCCAATGAGAACATGCAGTCAAAGAAGCTCCACCTCCATAACATCAGTATATAAATGATGCTGAAAGCGCGGCAGGCTTGTTTAGTTTCCGTATCATCCTGTGAAGCTGGTCTGTTCCCGACTTAGAAGACGAGGAGAAGGGAGCTGCACGCCGCATGCTGGAGGCTTGAGTCGCGACCCTACGGGGCTGTTTGCCTCGCTGCGGTTGGTGGTGGCGGTGACGGAGAGGCTGCAGCGGTATGAGGAGGAAAATAGTTTTGGGATACATGGAGTGAGGCAAAGAGGGCGGTTAGTGACAAAGGGAAAAAGGGATAGCGAGGAGGAGAAGACATTGCAAAAAGACAGTGGGGAAGAAAGTTTTTGGGTAGATGGAGGCGGAAAAACAGGATGGGGAGCGGGAGGGGGGAGGGAAGGGAAGGTTTTGCAGAAAGACTGGGTAAAAAGTTTATGGGTAGGTGGGAGAGGAAAAAGAGATGGTGACAGGTGGAAAACGGGGGCGAGAAGTAGTGAGAGAAGATTCTGAGAAAAGATGGTGGGGAGAAAAGTTTTTGGGTTGATAAAGCAGCAAAAGAAGGTAGCAAGTGGGAGAAGGAAAAAGAGGGTACCCAGCCAGAGGAAGAGAAGGTTTAGTGAAGAAACAGTGGCAGAAAAGAAAGATGGTGAAGAAAGAAAAGACGGTGGGTAAAAAGTGTTCGGGTAGATGGAGGGGGGAAAGAGGGTGACGAGGAGGAGGAGAAAAGAGGGTGGCGAGAAGGAGCGGGAAAGAAGGTTGGGGAAAAGATGGGAAAATTGTGGTAGATAGAGGGCAAAAAGGGTGGCGAGAGGGAGGGGGCCAAATGCGGTCGGGAAAAGAAGGTGGGGAAATAATGATGGGGGACGAAAGTTTTGGGTAGATTTATAAAAATAAGATTATTTGTATTTTTGCTTTTGAGTAGTTTGAGTTATGTATTTTGTGTATTAACCCCTTGCCTGAGGAATAGTTTGCAAATACTTCCATTCTCTGGTTCCTTCATTCCACTGATTGCTTCCTCTGGTTTGCAGAAACTTTTAATTTAATGCAATTACATTTGTGCTTTTGTTGCTTGTGCTTTTGATGTTTACTTGAAAATTCGTTGTCCTAACCAATTTCATGAAGCATTTGTCCTATGTTTTCTTCTTTGGTAGTTTCATAGTTTCGGGTCCTACATTTAAATCTTCATGTTGAGTAGATTTTTGTATATGGTAAGATAACAGCCTAGATGTGTTTTTGTACATGTGGATGTTGGGCTTTCCCAGCACAGTTTATTGAAGCTATTGTCGTTCCCCAATGTGTGTTCTTGGTGCCTTTGTTAAAAGTGAGTTGACCGTAAATGTGTGAGTTTATTTCTAATTTCTCTATTCCGTTTCACTTGTCTGTATCTGTCATTTGTCTCTTTCTCACCCCAACCCCTTTTATTGATAGTACCATGCTT
>NW_020252165.1:1106-1518 GCF_003255815.1 Theropithecus gelada | reverse complement strand
CTTTGCAGACTATAGGGCCAAAGGAAATATCCTCCGATAACAAAGAGAAAGAAGCTTTCTGAGAAACTTCTTTGTGTTCTGTGAAATAATCTCACAGAGTTACAGCTTTCACCTCAAGAAGCCTTTCGCTACGACAGTTCTTGTGGAATTGGCAAAGTGATATTTGGAAGTCCTTAGAGGGATATGATGAAACAGGAAATATCCTCAGATGAAATGTGGAAAGAAGCTTTCTGAGAAACTGCTCTGTGATGTCTGACTTCCACTCACAGAGTTACATCGGTATTTCGTGGATGTCTTTGCTAGCCTTATTTCTGTGGAATCCTAGAACAGATATTTCGGATTCTTTTGAAAACTACAGGGCCAAAGAAATATCCTCTGATATCAAACACAAAGAAGTTTCTCAGAAAGCCTC
>NW_020252165.1:0-1010 GCF_003255815.1 Theropithecus gelada | reverse complement strand
GATATTTGGAAGCCCTTAGAGGGCTATGGTGATAAAGGAAATATTCTCAGGTGAAATCTGGAAAGAAGCTTTCTGAGAAACTGCTTAGTGTTCTGTTAATTCATCTCACAGAGTTACATCTGTATATCGTGGATCTCCTTCGTAGCCTTATTTCTGTGGAATATGAGAACAGATATTTCGGATCCCTTTGAAGACTATAGGGCCAAAGGAAATATCCTTCGATAACAAAGAGAAAGAAGTTTTCTGAGAAATTTCTTGGTGTTCCGTGAAATCATCTCACAGAGTTACAGCTTTCCCCTCAAAAAGCCTTTCGCTAGACAGTTCTTGAGGAATTGGCAAAGTGATAATTGGAAGCCCATAGAGGGCTATGGTGAAAAAGGAAATATCCTCAGATGAAATACGGAAAGAAGGTTTCTGAGAAATTGCTTAGTGTTCTGTTAATTCGTCTCACAAAGTTACATCTGTATTTCGTGGATCTACTTGCTAGCCTTATTTCTGTGGAATCTGAGAAGAGATATTTCTGATCCCTTTGACGACTATATTGCCAAAGGAAATATCCTCCGATAACAAAGAGAAAGAAGCTTTCTCAGAAACTTCTCTGTGTTCTGTGAAATCATCTCACAGAGTTACAGCTTTCTCCTCAAGAAGCCTTTCGCTAAGATAGTTCAAGTGGAATTGGCAAAGTGATGTTTGAAAGCCCATAGAGGGCTATGGTGAAAAAGGTGATATCCTCAGATGAAATCTGGAAAGAAGCTTTCTGAAAAAGTGCTTAGTGTTCTGTTAATTCATCTCACAGAGTTACATATGTATTTCTAGCATCTCTTTGCTAGCCTTAATTCTGTGGAATCTGAGGACAGATATTTCGGATCCCTTTGAAGACTATAGAGCCAAAGGAAATATCCTCCGATAACAAAGAGAAAAAAGCTTTCTCAGAAACTTCTTTGTGTTCTATGAAATCATCTCTCAGAGTTACAGCTTCTCTCTCAAGAAGACTTTCGATAAGACAGTTC
>NW_020252164.1:0-1518 GCF_003255815.1 Theropithecus gelada | reverse complement strand
CAATACAGGAGCACCCAGATTCATAAAGCAAGTCCTTAGAGACTTACCAAGAGACTTAGACTCCCGTACAATAATAATGGGAGACTTCAACACCCCACTGTCAACATTAGACAGGTCAATGAGACAGAAAGTTAACAAGGATATCCAGGAATTGAACTCATCTCTGCAGCAAGCAGACCTAATACACATCTACAGAACTCTCCACCCCAAATCAACAGAATATACATTCTTCTCAGCACCACATCACACTTATTCCAAAATAGACCACATAATTGGAAGTAAAGCACTCCTCAGCAAATGTACAAGAACAGAAATTATAACAAACTGTCTCTCAGACCACAGTGCAATCAAACTAGAACTCAGGACAAAGAAACTCAATCAAAACTGCTCAACTACAAGGAAACTGAATAACCTGCTCCTGAATGACTACTGCATACATAACGAACTGAAGGCAGAAATAAAGATGTTCTTTGAAACCAATGAGAACAACGATACAATACACCAGAATCTCTGGGACACATTTAAAGCAGTGTGTAGAGCGAAATTTATAGCACTAAATGCCCACAAGAGAAAGCTGGAAAGATCTAAAATTGACACTCTAACATCACAATTAAAAGAACTAGAGAAGCAAGAGCAAACACATTCAAAAGCTAGCAGGAGGCAAGAAATAACTAAGATTAGAGCAGAACTGAAGGAGATAGAGCTCCTTCTACCATTTATTTTTTGAGAGTTAGGAGGGTAAAAAATGACCTCACTTAAGTTTGTTAAAATAAAGTATTCCCTACAGAGTTCATATTTCTTCAGTACAAAATTAGACAATCTGTTGAGAAACATGTTTGATTTTTACGGAATCAAATTTATGTATTATAAAAATATAAACAGGATGTAAAGAAGTAATGTAATCTATTACACATAGGAATTAAATATTTAGAACAAGAACTTTTTGGGGAAAAGATAATAGCATTGCCTTAGTAATTTTTTAGTTGAAGTCACGTGAAAATGTACATTTTCATACTGTTTATTAATGGTAACATAATATTCTTCCAGTACAGCCTCCTTCCTTTATCTGGTGTTGAGTTATTTCCTTTACAAGACCTCTCTAGTGATGTGTATTGTCACATCATTAAATTTACCAGGCATGTCTGTAACATTATAGTCACAGATATGTTATGAAGTACAGTCTCTCAAAATATGGGAAAACATGTTTGTCTGAAAATGGTGAAGGCTTTAAGTATCATATTTTCATTGGTATTAAAGTGTCCAGTGTATACAGTACACAATTTCAGACCTTGTTGGCATACGGCGAGAGAATACCTCTTATACAAAAGATGTAAAGAAGAACACTCCAGATGGAAACACTTGCAATGGAGCTTGAAATACTCCCACACATTTCATTATTAAGTAGAAAACTATAATTAAATGATTCTTAAAACTGATACTAATTTCTGAAAAGGCATCAAAGTTATAAATATGCAGCTATTTAATACTTTCCTTCTTTCTAATTCTAGAAAGTTATAA
>NW_020252163.1:0-1518 GCF_003255815.1 Theropithecus gelada | reverse complement strand
CAAAATGTCATTTAACCTTACATTCCTTTAGAGCAGGGTTTCTGAAATTGGACACTATTCACATTTTTGACTGGATAATTCCTTGTTGTGGATAATTCCTTGTTGACATTTTTGACTGGATAATTTCTTGTTGTGGGGGACTGTCCTCTGCAACAAAGCATGTTTAGTGATATCTTTGGCCTCTACCAACTAGCTGCCAGCAGCACCCACCCAATTGTGACACCAAAAAAGACCTCATTAGACATTGCCAAATGTCCTCTAAGGGATAAATTTATCCTCTGTTGAGAACCACTCGTATTTCCTACCGTTTTTACTCTACAGTAAAGTCACCTCATGTAGCCACTAAAATTCTGAAGGAAGTACACAGGTTAATTTTTTAAAAATTATCTTTAATTAAAGAAGACTTAACTTAAGGCATCATACTGACATCTACCGGCTTGGTACTAAACTGTACATTTGACATTTACTGCTTTTTTAAAAAAACCCTCAAAATTAAAAGCAATGTAGATGTTATTCTGGGAAAGTGGAAAAATTAATTGAAAGCAGTAACATTGACATCAGGATAACTAATATTATGTAAAGTCTAATGCATACAAGAACAATACTAGTTCTCTATTGCTTCTTTCTTTCTGATATACTGTCTTTTGGATAAACTGAATTTTTTTTTTTTTTTTTTTTTTGAGATGGAGTTTCACTCTTATTGCCCAGGCTGGAGTAGAGTTGCATGATCTTGGGTGACTACAACCTCTGCCTCCTGGGTTCAAGCGATTCTCCTGCCTCAGCCTCCCAAGTAGTTGGGATTACAGGCACCCATCACCATGCCCAGCTAATTTTTGTATTTTCAGAAGAGACGGGGTTTCACCATGCTGACGAGGTTGGTCTTGAACTCCTAGCCTCAGGTGATCCACCCGCCTCGGCCTCCCAAAATGTTGGGATTACAGGCATGAGACACCGAGCCCAGTCTAACTGAATTTTTAATGAATGCTTTTAGAGACTGATCAAATGGGATTTTTTGGTGATGAGTAAAAAAAAAAATTGTTTCTAAACACTTGCAAAAATTAAGCATCATGCTCTTTTATGATTTTGACTGAAATTTTGACAGATGAACTAAAAATTTTAAAACCTAATAATTCTATATATAAAATTAAAAATTTCTATGCATCTCAATAAAAGAAATTTGGTAATTGAATACTACAGTCAATTAAACTTACAAACTTTATTGGAGTTAAAAGTATAACAAAGTTCTTCCTAAAACACTTTGCAATGCAAAATTATTTCACTCAAGGAGTGTTTAATAATTTGAAGGCTAGGAATTACAAGCAATATTCAAAAGCAGATACTCACATTCATAAAACTTTATACATCATTTGAACTGAAAGACATTTATACTACTAAAATCAAACATTCACCACCTTCAAACATTCTTATGAGTTTTATATATTATTTAACACCATTCCTCATCACTACATGCATTTTATCATACACTTGTACCATTCTCCTTGGATTTTTGATATTTGT
>NW_020252162.1:336-1519 GCF_003255815.1 Theropithecus gelada | reverse complement strand
ATGGGCTTCCAAATATCACTTTGCCAATTCCAGAAGAACTGTCTTAGGGAACGGCTTCCTGAGGGGAAAGCTCTGACTCTGTGAGATGATTTCACAGAACACAAAGAAGTTTCTCAGAAAGCTTCTTTCTCTTTCTTAACGGAGGATAATTCCTTTGGCCCTATAGACTTCAAAGGGATCCGAAATATCTGTTCTCAGATACCATAGAAATAAAGCTAGTAAAGAGATCCACGAAATACAGATGTAACTCTGTGAGTGGAAGTCACACATCACAGAGCAGTTTCTTAGAAAGCTTCTTCGAGATTTCATCTGAGGATATTCTCTTTTTCACCATAGTCCTCTACGGGCTTCCAAATATCACTTTGCCAATTCCACAAGAACTGTCTTAGTGAAAGGTTTCTTCAGGGGAAAGCTGTAACTGTGTGAGACGATTTCACAGAACACAAAGTAGTTTCCCCGAAAGCTTCTTTCTCTTTCTTATCGGAGCATATTTCCTTTGGCCCTATAGTCTTCAATGGGATCCGAAATATCTGTTCTCATATTCCACAGAAATAAAGCTAGCAAAAGATCCATGAAATACAGATGTAACTCTGTGAGATGAATTAACAGAACACTAAGGAGTTTCTCAGAAAGGTTGTTTCCAGATTTCAGCTGAGGATATTTCCTTTTTCACCAGAGCCCTCTATGGGCTTCCAATATCTCTTTACCAATTCCACAAACACTGTCTTAGCGAGAGGCTTATTGAGGGGAAAGCTGTAACTCTGTTAGATGATTTCACAGAACACGAAGAAGTTTCTCAGAAAGCTTCTTTCTCTTTGTTATCGGAGGATATTTCCTTTGGCCCTATTTTCTTCAAAGGGATCCGAAATATCTGTTCTCAGATTCCACAGAAATAAGGCTAGGAAAGAGATCCATGAAATACAGATGTAACTCTGTGAGATGAATTAACAATACACTAAGCAGTTTCTCAGAAAGCTTCCTTCGAGATTTCAGCTGAGGATATTTCCTTTTTCACCAGAGCCCTCTATGGTCTTCCAAGTATCACTTTGGCAATTCCACAAGGACTGTCTAAGCGAAAGGCTTCCTGAACGGAAAGCTGTAACTCTGAGAGATGATTTCACAGAACACAAAGAAGTTTCTCAGAGAGCTTCTTTCTCTTTGTTACCGGAGGATTTTTCCTTTG
>NW_020252162.1:0-282 GCF_003255815.1 Theropithecus gelada | reverse complement strand
AAGAAAGGGATCCGAAATATCTGTTCTCAGATTCCACAGAAATAAGGCTAGCAAAGAGATCCATGAAATACAGATGTAACTCTGTGAGATGAATTAACAGAACACTAAGCAGTTTCTCAGAAAGCTTCTTTCGAGATTTCAGCTGAGGATATTTCCTTTTTCACCAGAGCCCTCTATGGTCTTCCAAGTATCACTTTGCCAATTCCACAAGGACTGTCTAAGCCAAAGGCTTCCTGAGCGGAAAGCTGTAACTCTGAGAGATGATTTCACAGAACACAAAGA
>NW_020252161.1:0-1519 GCF_003255815.1 Theropithecus gelada | reverse complement strand
AGGATATTTCATTTGGCCCTATAGTCTTCAAGGGGATCCGAAATATCTGTTCTTAGATTCCACAGAAATAAGCCTAGCAAAGAGATCTACGAAATACAGATGTAACTCTGTGAGATGAATTAACAGAACACTAAGCAGTTTATCAGAAATCTTCTTTCCAGATTTCAGTTGAGGATATTTCCTTTTTCACCATAGTAATCTATGGGCTCCAAATATCACTTTGCCAATTCCACAAAAACTGTCTTAGCGACAGGCTTCTTGAGGGGAAAGCTGTAACACTGTGAGATGATTTCAAAGAACACAAAAAAGTTTCTCAGAAAGCTTCTTTCTCTTTGTTATCCGAGGATATTTCCTTTGGCCCTAGAGTCTGCAAAGGGATCCGAAATATCTGTTCTCAGATTCCACAGAAATAAGGCTAGCAAAGAGATCCACGAAATACAGATGTAACACTGTGAGTGGAGGTCACACATCACAGAGAATTTTCTCAGAAAGCTTCTTTCCAGATTTCATCTGCAGATATTTCCTTTTTCACCATTCCCCTCTATGGGCTTCCAAATATCACTTTGCCAATTCCACAAGAACTCTCTTAGCGAAAGGCTTCTTGAGGCGAAAGCTGTAACTTTGTGAGAAGGTTTCACAGAACACAAAGAAGTTTCTCAGAAAGCTTCTTTCTCTTTGTTATCCGAGGATATTTCCTTTGGCCCTAGAGTCTGCAAAGGGATCCGAAATATCTGTTCTCAGATTCCACAGAAATAAGGCTAGCAAAGAGACCCATGAAATACAGTTGTAACTCTGCGAGTGGAAAACACACATCACAGAGCAGTTTCTCAGAAAGCTGCTTTCCGATTTTCATCTGAGGATATTTCCTTTTTCTCCATAGACCTCTAGGGCTTCCAAATATCACTTGGCCAATTTCACAAGAACTGTCTTAGAGAAAGGCTTCTGGAGGGGAAAGCTGTAACTCCGTGAGATGATTTCACAGAACACAAAGAAGTTTCTCAGAAAGCTTCTTTCTCTTTGTTATCGGAAGATATTTCCTTTGGCCCTATGGTTTTCAAAGGGATACGAAATATCTGTTCTCAGATTCCACAGAAATAAGGCTAGCAAAGAGATCCACGAAACACACATGTAACTCTGTGAGATGAATTAACAGAACACTAAGCAGTTTTTCAGAAAGCTTCTTTCCAGATTTCATCTGAGAATATTTCCTTTTTCACCATAGCCCTCTATGGGCTTCCAAACATCACTTTTCCAATTCCACAAGAACTGTTTTAGCGAAAGGATTCTTGACGGGAAAGCTGTAAATCTGTTAGGTGATTTCACAGAACACAAAGAAGTTTCTCAAAATGCTTCTTTCTCCTTGTAATCGGAAGTTATTTCCTTTGGCCCTATAGTCTTCAGAGGGACTGAAATATCTGTTCTCAGATTCCACAGATATAAGGCTAGCCAAGAGATCCACGAAATACAGATATCACTCTGCGAGTGGAGGTCTCACTTCACAGAGCAGTTTCTCAGAAAG
>NW_020252160.1:0-1519 GCF_003255815.1 Theropithecus gelada | reverse complement strand
AGAAAGGGAAGGAACAAAGGAGAAAATAAACTAAAATAAAGAATAGGAGTAGAGAAACTAGAAACTCTTATATTATGAAAATAGGAGGACATAAAACAGATGTAGTTAACCTCTACAGAATAATGGAAATGTAAGAGGGCTTTATTAGTTATCTGTTGCTGTGTAACAAACTACCCCCAAATTTAGTGACTTAAAGCAACAAACATCGACTAACTCAAAAGCATAATGCAAACACCAGCAAAATGGAGCCAATGCAGGCAGAAGAAGTTAAATAAACAAAAGGATTTTACAAATTGGAATAAGTAAGAGTACACTGGTGTGCAGATGAAAATGATTTTGCAGTCCAGGTACTCGAAAAAACAAGCGCCATCATGGGATTAAAGTTACAGCATTTTATAGGGGACACACCTGTCAGAAGATATAGTGAGGGAGACAGGTTACCCTGAGAAAGGCAACAGACCAAGATGCGAGTGTGATCCCCCCGTGATGGACAGAAGGAGAAAAGGTTTACTGGACATGTCCTAGACCACCGGCAATCTAAGGAGAGTTAAGCAAGGTCATAGAGGAGTCCTCAAGGTACAGTTGGTCATCAGAGGACTCCCCTGTCTCCCAGGAATGTCCTGCCTTAATGTCACTGGTATGACCCGTCACTAGTTGGGAGCAGCCCATCGGAAGCAGGGCCTCAGCACCGATGCTGCTGAGGATATTAGAGCACAGGAGCAGGGCCTTGGGAGATTACCCAGGAGTGTGACTCACACCTTCTGCCCTGCTGGGTTTGGGCCCTTGGAAATCAAATCCTCTCAGGCTGAATTGCTGGATGATTCTGCTTACACTCACAATGAGGTAAGGGAAACCAGAAGGCCCCCAGGTGGACCTCTGGTTTCCACACTTCTGCCCTCATTGTTTGAAAGTAGTCATGCCTCATCCTGGGGATGAGGATCTATTACCTGGGCCTGGAGAGGAGGAGACTCTTCTTCTCACTAGGTGGTCTCTGGGCACACACTGTCCACACTTCTCTGGTGACAACTGTAATGTGTATTTCTGTGGGCTGTCTTTTGTCTCCTTTTAAGGGTACCCTCCTTGGAAACCAGGACCTTGTACCCTGTAGAGCCCAGTGTTGGGAGATAAAATATGCAAAATACCCTAGTGGGTTAATCAAAGGGATTGGACATGGAGCCAAACCTGCTTCCACCTTTTGATTTCTGGACCCACACGTTCTTCCACTGAGAACACAGCACTATAGAAACATCTCTGAATCAAACAATGCAGCCTATATTGAAAGATGGCACCCACCCCTCAGAGTGCTTCCTTCAGGCTGGCACTGAGCTGTGCCTATAGAAGACCTGTGCAGCATTCCTTGTGCCAAAGCAACTTACCTAGATGTGGAATGTGGTGTCGTTAGAACTCAAAGAACCTCATCAGGCAGTGTGCTTTCTGCCTTCTGGTGAGGATGCAAGATGAAACAGTTTGATTTTTACCTTGGAGGGGACACATCTGTAAGCTGGTAAACACTTGGCAC
>NW_020252159.1:0-1520 GCF_003255815.1 Theropithecus gelada | reverse complement strand
ATTATGTTTATTGATTTGCGAATGTTGAACCAGCCTTGCATCCCAGGGATGAAGCCCACTTGATCATGGTGGATAAGCTTTTTGATGTGTTGCTGAATCCGGTTCGCCAGTATTTTATTGAGGATTTTTGCATCGATGTTCGTCAGGGATATGGGTCTAAAATTCTCTTTTTTTGTTGCGTCTCTGCCAGGCTTTGGTATCAGGATGATGTTGGCCTCATAAAATGAGTTAGGGAGGATTCCCTCTTTTTCTATTGATTGGAATAGTTTCAGAAGGAATGGTACCAACTCCTCCTTATACCTCTGGTAGAATTCAGCTGTGAATCCATCTGGTCCTGGACTTTTTTTGGTTGGTAGGCTATTAATTATTGCCTCAATTTCAGAGCCTGTTATTGATCTATTCAGGGATTCAACTTCTTCCCGGTTTAGTCTTGGAAGAGTGTAAGTGTCCAGGTAATTATCCATTTCTTGTAGATTTTCCAGTTTATTTGCGTAGAGGTGTTTATAGTATTCTCTGATGGTAGTTTGTATTTCTGTGGGGTCGGTGGTGATATCCCCTTTATCATTTTTAATTGCGTCGATTTGATTCTTCTCTCTTTTCTTCTTTATTAGTCTTGCTAGTGGTCTGTCAATTTTGTTGATCTTCTCAAAAAACCAACTCCTGGATTCATTGATTTTTTGGAGGGTATTTTGTGTCTCTATCTCCTTCAGTTCTGCTCTGATCTTAGTTATTTCTTGCCTTCTGCTAGCTTTCGAATGTGTTTGCTCTTGCTTCTCTAGTTCTTTTAATGGTGATGTTAGAGTGTCAATTTTAGATCTTTCCTGCTTTCTCTTGTGGGCATTTAGTGCTATACATTTCCCTCTACACACTGCTTTAAATGTGTCCCAGAGATTCTGGTATGTTGTATCTTTGTTCTCATTGGTTTCAAAGAACATCTTTATTTCTGCCTTCATTTCGTTATGTACCCAGTAGTCATTCAGGAGCAGGTTGTTCAGTTTCCATGTAGTTGAGCGGTCTTGATTGAGTTTCTTAGTCCTGAGTTCTAGTTTGATTGCACTGTGGTCTGAGAGACAGTTTGTTATAATTTCTGTTCTTGTACATTTGCTGAGGAGTGCTTTACTTCCAATTATATGGTCAATTTTGGAGTAAGTACGATGTGGTGCTGAGAAGAATGTATATTCTGTTGATTTGGGGTGGAGAGTTCTATAGATGTCTATTAGGTCTGCTTGCTGCAGAGATGAGTTCAATTCCTGGATATCCTTGTTAACTTTCTGTCTCGTTGATCTGTCTAATGTTGACAGTGGAGTGTTGAAGTCTCCCATTATTATTGTATGGGAGTCTAAGTCTCTTTGTAAGTCTCTAAGGACTTGCTTTATGAATCTGGGTGCTCCTGTATTGGGTGCATATATATTTAGGATAGTTAGCTCTTCCTGTTGAATTGATCCCTTTACCATTATGTAATGGCCTTCTTTGTCTCTTTTGATCTTTGATGGTTTAAAGTCTGTTTTATCAGAGACTAG
>NW_020252158.1:0-1520 GCF_003255815.1 Theropithecus gelada | reverse complement strand
TACCTGTTCATCCTTCCATCCATCCATCATCCATCTATTCACCCGTCTATCCATCCATTCACCTGTCCATCCACCCATCCATTCATCCTTCCATCATCTGTTTACCTGCTCATCCTTCTATCCATCAATCCATCATCCATCATCTTCCCATACACCTGTGGGTCCTTCCATCCATCCATCCATCGTAAATCCATCCATCCTTCCATCATACATCCATTCACCTGTTCGTCTTTCCACGCAACCGTCCATCCATCCATCCATCATCCATCCATCCTTTTATCATCCATTCATTCACCTCTCCGTCCATCCATCCAACTGTTCATCCTTCTATCCATCCTTCTTCTGTTCACCTCTTCGTCTATCCATTCACCTTTGTCCGTCCATCCTTCCATCCAACCATCCTTCCGTCCATCCATTCATCATCCATCCTTTTATCATCCATCCTTCCATCCTTCCATCATCCATTCACCTGTTCATTCTTCCATCCATCCATCATCTTTCCATCATTCATCCACTCGCCTGCTCATCCATCCATCCATCCATCATCCATCCATTTGCCTGTTCATCCTTCCATCCTTCATCCATCCATCCGTTCATATATCCTTCCATCCATCCATTCATTCATCCATCCTTTCTTCCATCATCCATCCTTCCATCTGTTCATCCTTCCATCCATCCATCCTTTTATCATCCATTCACCCATCTATCCATTCACCTGTTCATCTTTCTATCCTTCCATCCATCCACCTGTTCATCCATTCATCCATCCGTCCATCCACCTGTTCATCTTTCCATCCATCCATCATCCATCTGTCCATTCATCCTTCCATCATCCATCCATTCACCTGTTCATCCTTCCATCCATCCATCATCCATCCACCCATCGTTTCATCCATCCATCCATCCTTCCATCATCCATCCCTTCTCCCATCCATCCACTCAGCGTTCGTCTATCTATCCATCATTCATCCATCCACCCACCAATCTACCTATTAATCCATCCCTCCATTCACCTATCTGTCCATTTGTTAATCCACACATTCGTCTGTCCACCATCTATCCATCCACATGTACATACATCATCTACCCTCCACCCATCCATCATCTACCCACCCATACATACATACAGACATACACACATCATTCCACCCATCCATCCAAGCATTAATCTATCCTCACACCCATCCATCCATCCATTTGTCTACATCTTCTCATCCATTCATTTATCCATCCACTCATTCCTAAGCCACTGCTGAGCACCTGTGTGCCTTTTCCTTCCCTCCAACTGGTTCCCTCACATCCTCCCCCAGTGGCCAGCATCTTCTCCCTGAGGGCAGAGGTGCAGCCCTTCACAGTGCACAGCATCTGCTGGTATACAGCACATGCTCAAATAATTCGACCACTCAGTTAACACACAGCACTTGCTCCAAGCGACTCGTGGCACATCTCCTTACAAAATGAATCTATCATAGTGGCTGTTTTCAGAGGCTTTCCCAAACACAGTGTGATCTGGAACAAAT
>NW_020252157.1:0-1520 GCF_003255815.1 Theropithecus gelada | reverse complement strand
TTCCAGATTTCAGGTGAGGATATTTCCTTTTTCACCATAGCCCACTAGGGGCTTCCAAATATCACTTTGGCAATTCCACAAGTACTGTCTTGACGAAAGACTTCTTAAGGGGAAAGCTGTAACTCTGTTAGATGATTTCACAGAACACAAAGAAGTTTCTCAGTAAGCTTCTTTCTCTTTCTTATCGGAGGATATTTCCTTTGGCCCTATAGTCTACAAAGGTTTCTGAAATATCTGTTCTCAGATTCCACAGAAATAAGGCTAGCAAAGAGATCGACGAAATACAGATGTAACTCTGTGAGATGAATTTACAGAACATTAAGCAGTTTCTCAGAAAGCCTCTCTACAGATTTCAGCTGAGGATATTTCCTTTTTCACCGTAGCCCTCTATGGGCTTCCAAATATCACTTTGCCAATTCCGAAAACACTGTCTTAGCGAAAGACTTCTTGAGGGGAAAGCTGTAACTCTGTGAGATGATTTCACCGAACACAAAGAAGTTTCTCAGTAAGCTTCTTTCTCTTTCTTATCGGAGGATATTTCCTTTGGCCCTATAGTCTACAAAGGGTTCTGAAATATCTGTTCTCAGATTCCACAGAAATAAGGCTGGCAAAGAGATCCACGAAATAGAGATGTAACTCTGTGAGATGAATTTACAGAACACTAAGCAGTTTCTTAGAAAGCCTCTCTCCAGATTTCAGCTGAGGATATTTCCTTTTTCACCATAGCCCTCTATGGGCTTCCAAATATCACTTTGCCAATTCCACAAGAACTGTCTTGGCGAAAAGCTTCTTGAGGGGAAAGCTGTAACTCGGTTAGATGATTTCACAGATCACAAAGAAGTTTTTCAGAAAGCTTCTTTCTCTTTGTTATCGGAGGATATTTCCTTTGGCCCTATAGTCTTCAAACGGATCCGAAATATCTGTTCTCAGATTCCACAGAAATAAGGCTAGCAAAGAGATCCACGAAATACAGAGGTAACTCTGTGAGATGAATTAACACAACACTTAGCTGTTTCTCAGAAAGCTTCTTTCCAGATTTCATCTGAGGATATTTCCTTTTTCACCATTGCCCTCTATGGGCTTCCAAATATCACTTTGCCAATTCCACAAGAACTGTCTTAGCGAAAGGCTTTTTGCGGGGAAAGCTGTAACTCTGTGAGATGATTTCACAGAACACAAAGAAGTTCCTCAGAAGGCTTCTTTCTCTTTGTTATCGGAGGATATTTCCTATGGCCCTATAGTCTTCAAAGGGATCCGAAATATCTGTTCTCAGATTCCACAGGAATAAGGCTAGCAAGAGATCCACGAAATACAGATGTAACTCTGTGAGATGAATTAACAGAACACTAAGCAGTTTCTCAGAAAGCTTCTTTCCAGATTTCATCTGAGGATATTTCCTTTTTCACCATAGCCCTCTATGGGCTTCGAAATATCACTTTGCCAATTCCTCAAGAAGTCTTTCGCTAAGACAGTTCTTGTGGAATTGGCAAAGTGATATTTCGAAGCCCATAGAGGGCTAT
>NW_020252156.1:0-7836 GCF_003255815.1 Theropithecus gelada | reverse complement strand
AGGGCCACCTGGTGCTAACTTTTTAGGTTTTGTGAGGCCTAGTTTCATTCCCTCCTCTTTTTATGTCAGAGGCTCAATCTTGAGCCTCTTCTTCAGTTCTAAGGGTCTGGTATTGTTGGGTCAGAACCATAGCATGTACTATGTTTAATCTATTTTTAATAAGGGTGAGTAAGCGGTTGAGTATGCACGGCCCGAAAGTCAGGATGAGCGTGAGTAGGATGAGGGGTCCTAAGATGGTGGAGATTAGGGTGCTAAACCAAGGGGATCGATTGTACCAATTTTCAAACCAATTTTGCTGAGATTTTCTCTCCTTTTTTCTTTTGTCTAATCTTTCTCTTAGTTTTGCCATAGAATCCTTGACTACTCCTGAATGATCTGCATAAAAACAACATTGCTCTTTTAGGGCTGCACAGAGCCCACCCTCTTTTAGAAAGACAATTTCTAGTCCTCGTCGGTTTTGTAACACAACTTCCGACAGGGAAGTTAAAGACTCTTCAAGTTTCGTGATGGAGTGTTCTATGGCTCTAAGGTCCTCATCTATGGCTTCTCTAAGTTGGTGCAGATGGTATTTACCATGTACCAGGGCCGCCGTCCCGGTCCCAACTCCAGCCGCTACTCCAATTCCTAACATGACAGCGAGGGTGAGGGAGATAGGTTCTCTTTTAGGTCTTATATGAGTTTTTTGTTCATACCGAAGATCAAAAGAGTCTCCAGAATGATAGTAGACTCGGGGAACAACTTGTACCAATACGCAATAGTGGGTGCCGCTGTTAAAAACAGCTGTGGATATACAGGGGGTGAGCCCAGTGTCGCACGCCCACCAGTCCACCTCAGAGGGGACCAAGTAGTGATTGGAACTGGGTACTGTCAAGGTTACATTACAGAGATGCTGATGACTAGGGGGTACTTGGCCTATGCAAGTTCCTGACCCAGAAACTTCAGCCAGGGTCAGTTTATTGCGTTGTTCCCACGCGCATCCAGTAGGATTAGTGGAATTGATGAACTTAGCAGTGGAGGCGATGCCTTCGTAATAAGGAGGACTTGTTGCTAGGCATAACCAGCAAGAGGAGGTGAATTCTGGCCTTGTCTGATTTAAGGCAAGATAGGAACCTTTTATGAGATTCAGGAGCCTGTTTTCTATTTCCGGGTTAGGGGCCCATCGGGTGATGTCTTGAGTTGAGGATGCGTATTCAGAGGAGGCGGAGATTAAGGGTGGGGAAGTACTTTGAGGAGCCTCTAATTGGGGCTTCTCAGATATGGGAACCGGGGGCTTCCTAGCTTCTAATAAGACCTGGTTTGGCCCTACTATAACAGGGGCAGTGTCCGGATTGACCAATAGTCTGATTTGGAGGGGAATTTTAGGCGGGTTGTGCTGGTATAAATAGAGGCCCCATATTAACCCTGTTGTTATCCATCTGTTATCAGATTTTGCTGCATCTTCAAACTTGATGCGGACCAGGTTGCAATTTTCCGAATATCGGGTTGTGGTACAGGGCTGGACAAAGGACATGGTTATGTACCAAGGTTTTGTGGCCCATTTCCATTTTCCATCATTAGTAGTCACACAGGACCAGCTTTTGCAATATAAGTGAGTCAGATCTCCACAAGTTTTTTTCATTTGTCCTGTCCTGAATCCGGGACAGGCATAAAACCCGTTCCGGCTGATGGATACCCTTCTAGCCTGTCTTTTCCATTCTTGTCCATCCTGAGGAGTCCCTAATAGGACTCCTGTGGGACCAGTAAACCGGGGGCCTGTGTCTTTTATCTTTTCTGCTATTTTTTCTAGGTTGAAATAGAGGTCTGGAAACCAAGTCCCTATAGGAGCATTCTCGGAGGTCTCATTTAAGACCTCTTGATTATTAAAATTAATTATCTGCCAGGTCAGGCTAAATGGCCGGTGGGGGTTAGCGTCAAAAGCTATACTAGAGACGGCGCAGGGAAGAAGGGCAAACAATAAGCAGAGAGTTAGATACGAGAGAGTCTTATCTTGAGCGGGTTCTCGGAGCGTCGGAGTCTCCATATCTCAGGTGGTGTTGGTCCGGGCGTCTCTGGAGAAGCCTTGACGTGGGATGCGTGGATCCAAGTGGAGATTCCGTCAACCTTTATGGCTGTGGGCGTGGTCAGGAGAACGATGTAGGGTCCTTTCCACCGAGGCTCTAGTCCTTGAGTGCGGTGCCGTCTAACGTAGACAGAGTCTCCCACCTGGAAGGGGTGACTGGTCTGTGGATGTCCTGGTTGGTACAGTTCTGCCAAGGGGGCCCAGATTTGGGCCTGTACTGCTTGGAGTCCTTTTAGCCGGGCCTGTAGGTCAGTCTTAGGATCGGAGGGGGAGAAGGAGTTAAGCAAGGTTGACAAAGGGGGAGGTCCTCCGTAGAGGATTTCATATGGAGTGAGCCCAAAACGGTTAGGCGTATTTCGGGCCCTTAACAAAGCTAAGGATAGGAGGCGTCTCCAATCTTTTAAACCAGTCTCTAAGGTCAATTTAGTAAGGGTCTCTTTTATTGTTCTATTCATTCTTTCTACCTGTCCTGAGCTCTGGGGTCTATAGGCACAATGTAATTTCCAATTAATCCCCAATATCCTGGCGAGCCCCTGACTTACCTGAGAAACGAAGGCCGGCCCGTTGTCTGACCCAATTACCTTGGGAAGTCCAAATCTAGGAAAGATTTCTTCTAAAATTTTCTTGGCTACTATGTGTGCCGTTTCTTGCCGGGTGGGGTAGGCTTCTACCCATCCTGAAAAGGTATCTACAAACACCAGTAAGTACTTATATCCAGCATAGTGAGGTTTTACTTCAGTGAAGTCTATTTCCCAATAGACTCCCGGGCGGTTACCACGAGTCCGTTTCCCTGCTGGCACTCGGGTAGCCCCAGCGTTTACCTGCTGACAGACCTTACAGGCAGATGTCACTTGCTCTATGAGTGTACTTGCCCTTGGGATTAGAAAGTCAGTTTTTTCAATTAACAATTTTAGCTTTCGATTACCCAAGTGTGTCCAGGCATGCATCTGCTGGATCATTGCCAGGGCTTCCTTTTGGGGAAGGACTATTTTCCCTTCTTTTTCCCAGTTTCTAGTGTCTTTGTTTTCTGTAGCCCCTATGGCTCTTGCTTCTTCCTGGTCTTCGGGGGTATAAGTATGTTCAATAGTTATGTGGCTGGTGTTGTCAGGTTCTGTGGCTAGAGTCAGTACTTCCGCCCTGGCGGCTTGCCTGGCCACTTGGTCAGCCTGTCTGTTTCCTACTGCGACTGGATCCTGTCCTTTCTGATGCCCGGGGCAGTGAATTATAGCCACTTCTTGAGGAAGAAAAAGGGCCTTTAATAAGGCAATTATTTCAGCTTTGTTCTTGATTTCCTTTCCTTCTGAGGTTAGGAGACCTCTTCTTTCATAGATACTTCCATGAGTATGAGCCGTTGCAAAGGCATATCGGCTATCAGTATAAATGTTAGCTTTCTTTCCCTTGGACAGCTCTAGGGCCTTGGTTAGTGCTATTAACTCAGCCTTCTGTGCAGACGTGCCAGGAGGTAGTGATTGTGCCCAAATGGTGTTGTGTCCGTCTACTACCGCTGCTCCCGCCCTCCGAGTACCTGAGTCAAGGTAACTGCTGCCGTCTGTGTACCAGGTGTGATCCGCGTCTGGGAGCTCTTGGTCTTTAAGGTCTTCTCGTGTTCCATGGGTCTCAGCCAGTACTTGCCGACAATCGTGTGGGCTTGGTTGGTCTTCTGGTACCGGCAGCAGCGTAGCAGGGTTTAGGGTGACCGGAGGGCCAAACTGGACGCGGTCCGTGTCCAGTAAGAGGGCCTGGTAGTGGGTTAGGCGTGCGTTGGTTATCCACCGGTCCGGGGGCTGCCGCACTATGGCCTCTAGAGTATGTGGGGTAATAACAGTCAGTGGCTGCCCAAGGGTTAACTTAGCAGAGTCCTTGACCAGCATAGCGGTGGCTGCCATGATACGAAGACATGGGGGCCAGCCGGCCGCCACAGGGTCCAGCTTCTTGGACAGGTACGCTACCGGTCTTTTCCAAGGCCCCAATTTTTGGGTCAGGACTCCTTTGGCAATCCCTTGCCTTTCGTCCAGGAAGAGGGTAAAGGGCTTCGAGGTGTCCGGTAACCCAAGGGCTGGGGCAGACAAGAGTGCCTTTTTTAGTGCCTCAAAAGCCAATTGATGCTCTGTCTGCCAGGTGAAAGGGGTGTTTTCCTTGGTGAGTGCGTAAAGGGGGGCGGCCAATTCAGCAAAACCGGGTATCCACAAGCGACAGAACCCAGCAGTTCCCAAGAATTCACGTACTTCCCTGGGACTTCGTGGTGGTGGAAGGCGAGCCACTGTCTCTATGCGCCCAGGGGTGAGCCACCTTTTCCCTTCACTCAAGATATACCCCAGATATGTTACCTTGGTCTGGCAGAGCTGTGCCTTCTTGGCAGATGCCCGGTATCCTTTTTCACCCAGTTCCTGGAGTAGATGCCTGGTACCTTGTATGCAGGTTTCCTTTGTAGGGGCAGCCAGGAGGAGGTCATCTACATATTGGAGTAAGGTCACTTCTGGATTTTGGGTCCGGAAGTCGGTCAGGTCTCGATGAAGAGCCTCATCGAAGAGAGTGGGAGAGTTCTTGAATCCTTGGGGAAGCCGGGTCCAGGTCAATTGGCCCGAGATTCCTTTCTCAGGATCTTTCCACTCAAAGGCAAAGAGTTCTTGGCTTTGGGGGGCCAGAGGCAAACAGAAGAAAGCATCTTTTAAATCTAATACTGTATACCAGTTATAGCCTGGTTTTAAGGTGCTGAGTAAGTTGTAAGGATTGGGGACCGTGGGATGGATGTCCATGGTTCTTTTGTTAATTTCTCTCAGGTCTTGGACAGG
Source organism: Theropithecus gelada (assembly GCF_003255815.1). Taxonomy (NCBI): domain Eukaryota; kingdom Metazoa; phylum Chordata; class Mammalia; order Primates; family Cercopithecidae; genus Theropithecus; species Theropithecus gelada. The sequence continues at coordinate 2,985 of NW_020252156.1, read as the reverse complement.
CCTGTAATCCTGAGTACCGGGCTTTTTTACTGGCAAAAGAGGAGTGTTCCAGGGCGAGCGACAAGGTCGCAACACTCCGAGTTCTAGAAATTTGTTAATGTGCTGCCGAATTCCTATATGAGCCTCTCGGCTCATGGGATATTGCTTGATAGACACGGGCACCGCCGTGGGCTTTAGATCAATTATGATTGGGGCTTGATACTTAGCTAGCCCGAGTCCTCCTGTTTCCGCCCAAGCTTGGGGAAAGTCTTGCAACCAAACATTGGGGAGGCTAGTGATGACCGGAGCGTCGAAAAGCCGATGCTCATCTTGCAGAGACACAGTTAAAATTTGGATGGGCTGACCGTCCCGATTTAATACCTGGGCCCCAGTCTCGGAGAAGTGGATTTGGGCTCCGAGCTTGGTCAGAAGATCTCGCCCTAGGAGGGGGTAGGGGCATTCAGGTACCACCAAGAAGGAATGTGTCACCATTCCTTGTCCAAGATTAACTGTCCGGTGGTTAGTCCACTTGTGCAATTTTCCCCCTGTTGCCCCCTGGACCCAGGATGTGCGGGAAGACAGGGGCCCGTCTGCCTTTGTCAAAACTGAATGTTGGGCGCCAGTGTCCACCAAGAAGGTGGTGGGTTGCCCCCCTACAGAGAGAGTTAGCCGGGGCTCGGGGGGGGCTCCAGAGCCTTGACTCCCCTATTCGCTATCTTCACCTAGGGTGAGGACAGCGGCCGGTTTCTTTTGGTCTTTGGGACGCTTGGGGCAATCTTTGATCCAATGTCCTCGTTCTTTGCAGTAGGCACACTGGTCTTTGTCTACTTTTGGCCGCCTTCGCTTTTCTCCCTCTCTCCCTGGTCCTTTTTCTTTCACTATTGCCGCCAGGATTTTTGTTAAATGCTTATCCCTCTTTCGATCCCTACGATCCTCTCGCTCCTCCTGTTCCTTCGCTAACCTGGCTTCCCTTTCCTCAGGGGTTTCTCTCTTATTATATACTTTTTCTGCCTCCCTAACCAATTCCTGTAATCCATAGGTCTGGATCCCATCCAGCCTCTGGAGTTTCCCTCTGATATCTAATGCAGCTTGGTCTATGAATGCCATAGCTATGGTGGCCTTATGTTCTAGGGCCTCTGGGTCGAATGGGGTATACATTCGGAACCCTTCCAGTAGCCTTTCCATGAAGGCTGCCGGGCTTTCGTCCCTTTCCTGAGTTATAGTTCTTACCTTGGCCAAATTTGTGGGGCGTTTTCCTGCCCCTTTGAGACCCGCCAACAGAGCCTGGCGATAGATTCGGAGACTCTCCCTACCTGGTGCCGTTTCATAGTCCCAGTCCGGGCGGGTGAGGGGAAATCCCTCGTCTATTTCATTGGGGAGTTGGGTTGGGAGGCCCCCTGGTCCTGGCACATTTTTCCGGGCCTCCAGGAGGACTCGCTGCCTCTCTTCAGTGGTTAGGAGGACCTGCAAGAGCTGCTGGCAATCATCCCAGGTGGGCTGGTGGGTGAGGAGAATGGATTCTATCAACGAGGTTAGGGCCTGAGGGTCTTGGGAAAAGGAAGGGTTATGGGTCTTCCAGTTGTAGAGGTCAGAGGCAGAGAAAGGCCAGTATTGGACTGTACGATTGACGGTGCGGAGGGGAAAAAGGGAGGATCGCCAAGTGGGAGAGCCATCTGGGTCCTCAGTCCGCCGCAGGCGGAGGCGAGGTGTTGCTGGCGGAGCTTGAGGGGTGAGTTCGGGTGGGACCGGAGAGGGAGACATGGAGGGAGCCGAGGGGGAAGTTGGGGACAGGGTAGGGACCGTGGGGGAAGCTGGGGAAAGGGTAGGGGCCGAGGGGGAAGTTGGGGAAAGGGTAGGGGCCGAGGGGGAAGCGTAAGGCGGAGGTCTCAGGAGGGGGTTTTCAGGTGCAGGAGGCAGGGGGTCAAGAAGGAGGAGGTCCCTCTGGGGCTCATCTGGGAGAACCGGCTTTTGCGGATCTGAATTCCGGTTCTTTGGGGCCTCTAAGGCAAGGAGGGTAGATTGGGATGGGGAAGGGGAATGGAGGAAGGGTTTCACCCAAAAAGGAGGGTTTCGGACCAGATCTTCCCAAGTAATTATGTAGGCCACCTGGTCTGGGTGTCCGAGTGGCCCAGGATCCATCACTTTTGCTTTGACCTGTAGGATAATTGAGAGGTTAAACGTTCCGTCCCGTGGCCATTCTACCTGGAGGGTTGGCCATTCGGACGAGCAGAATGTTTTCCATCGTCCCTTACGGACTTCCACAGAGAGGTGGTGGGCTCGAGCCCGAACGTCAGGGAAGTGAGTCAGAGTCAGAGTTAAAGGGGTCGTCAACGTCTGTCCCATAGTTCTGTCTAGAGATTCTTTCACACACAAGGACAAAATGAAAGCAACATACAAAAGGACCAAACAAATGAGAAGAAGCCGCGCGGCCAGAGAGTGGCGCCACAGTTTCACAAAATATTCGGATGGCAGGGGCGACGGCACCCTGCCTACAGATTCGAGAAGGCTGACGGAGTCGTCAGCCTTCTTCCAGTCTACCGCCAGGGCGTCCCCGGGGCGTAAGTGAGAAGGTGCCGGACACGTCTGTCCCCCTTCTCCACTTAATTATTCAGACGGAGTACTCCTCAGAATTAGCCGGCAAAACAAACAGAACGAAACGAAACAAACAGAACGAAACGAGAGTACCTGACAGAGTTCGTTCGTCCAGTCGGCGGTCGGTGGCCCGGGCCAGATGGGTCTCCGCCGGATGGGTCGGGGGTCCTCGGACGACCCCACTTCCCGGCCAACGCACCAAATGTTGGAACCGAACTCTCGATTCCCTCCTGGGTAGGGGTCGCCGCGAAGGATCACCGACACGAGGTTCACAGCAGAGAGTTATTTATTGCTAGCGCGCTAGGGTCCCAAGCTCTAAGTTGGCCCTGGGACCCCGACTGCTTGTTACAGGCTGTTTATATAGGCGAACACAAGTTCAAACACAGCTTATGGCGCGAAATTCAAACAAAGCTT
>NW_020252155.1:0-1520 GCF_003255815.1 Theropithecus gelada | reverse complement strand
CTGCCAGGTCAAGGTGGGAGGAAGCTGGGCTGGCATGTCAGGACAGGCCTGATCAGGTTGGGCTGAAGCTCTGGTGGTGTTTGCTGCTCTGCTGGAAAATGGCTTAATAAGAGTCTCCCAGGATATCTGGTTTCTGTAGGCCATGAGCTTGCCCCACGTCATGTACAGAAAGATTTAGCTCAGATGCTGAGGGGCAGGGCATGGCTGGGGTCGTACTAGGGTTGTTATGCATCTGCCCGGTGCCATGCAGGGACTATCTGCAGCAGGGATCATCCACTGCAGGTTCCATGGGATTCACTGGGCAACAACTCCTCTGTGCTCTGCCCCTCGCCATCTGAGCTAAATTCACTCGCTCTATCCTGGCCTTGCCTCTATCTTGGTCCATACCTCTCAGTTCTAAAGAACTCAGCATACTCTACTGACCACTTCTTTTCTGCCCCATCCCCACACCCTATAGCCCTGCTCCCTGCCTTCCTGTGGCCTCATGAATGCAGGAGTCCTTTAAATTATCTACTCTTCCACTTTTTAAAAGCTCTTGTTTGCCTCTTCCCTCCATTTGGAAGGGTCCAGGGGCTGCACTTGCTCTTGGGAAAGCGGACATCTCTCTGGGGCAGAGGGACCCCAGGTACCCGTGATTATCAATGCTCTGCAGACGGGAATCGATTCCTTAATGGACAGACACGGCCCTGCCTGGGCTCCCTCTCTACATGGACTCCATCTTTGTCGCTCTTGCCTTATTCAGCCCAGTGTCCGGTCTCATCTTCTGTCACTCAGGGGCCAAGGGGTCGTGTCCTAAGACCTTATCCAATCACTGTCGCCAGGTTGGGAGCTGTCCAATCAGGCGCACAGGTGGAGAGGACCTAGCGGCTTCAGGCACATGCTGGGGCCTTCACCTCCCGCTGTGACGGAATCTCCAGGTTCCGTTCTTTACTGCTGTGTCTCTGCTCCTTCAGACCCAGTCTAGGTGGCCCTGTGACCTGCAGGTGTTGAGAAATCCATGATTAAGAAGCCAGGGCCTCCTGAAAGCCTAGAAATGGTGAGTGTGCGGGGCCTGGTGTCCTGAGAAGCGGCGGGATGTCTGGAAGTGGCTGGAACAGCCTGTGGCGGGACCCGGGTTCCCTCAGGCCGCAAGATGGCGGCTGGGCCCACCTTGGGACCCGCATCCTGTCCCAACGTTGCATGGTGACCTCGCACTGTCCGCAGCACTCTGTCGCCTGGATGGTGAGGGTGGGCAGGAGGGTCCTTGGGAGAGCTCCGATTTGGGGTGTGGGGCTTCTGCGAGGGGAGCTATCGTCCGGGGTCGCCTGTCCCTTCTTTCTCCTGTTACACCTTGAAGGGCATCACTGCAAAAATGTTAAAGGATTTATTGGAGCAAAGAGCAGTTCAAGAATTGTCCAGCACCGAGCCATGGTTTCTGGTCCACAGGAGGGGTTTGAAGGAGTAGCTTTTACAAGGTGCATGAGGATGGAAACCCAATTCAGTAAATGATTGGGGACAGTTATGTAGTTGTCTTATCTATA
>NW_020252154.1:0-1521 GCF_003255815.1 Theropithecus gelada | reverse complement strand
TGTTTCCAGATTTCATCTGAGGATATTTTCTTTTTCACCATAGCCCTCTATGTGCTCCCATATCACTTTGAAAATTCCACAAGAACTGTCTTATCGAAAGGCTTCTTGAGGGGAAAGTTTAACTCTGTGAGATGATTTCACACAACACAAAGAAGTTTCTCAGAAAGCTTCTTTCTCTTTGTCATCGAAAAATATTTCCTTTGGCCCTGTAGTCTTCAAAGGGATACGAAATATCTGTTTTCAGATTGCACAGAAATAAGGCTAGCAAAGAAATGAACGAAATAACGACGTAACTCTGTGAGTGGAAGTCACACATCACAAAGCAGTTTCTCAGAAAGCTTCTTTCCACCTTTTCTCGGAGGATATTTTCTTTTTCACCATAGCCCTCTATGGGCTTCCAAATATCACTTTCCGAATTACACAAGAACAGGCTTAGCGAGCGGCTTCTTGAGGGGAAAGCTGTAACTATGTGAGATGATTTCACAGAACACTAAGCTGTTTCTCAGAAAGCTTCTTTCCAGATTTCATCTGAGGATATTTCCTTTTTCACCATAGCCCTCTATGGGCTCCCAAATATCACTTTGCAAATTCCACAAGAACTGTCTTAGCGAAAGGCTTCTTGAGACGAAAGCTGTAACTCTGTGAGTTGATTTCACAGAACACAAAATAGTTTCTCAGAAAGCTTCTTTCTCTTTGTTACAAGAGGATATTTCCTTTTTCCCCATAGTCTTCCAAGGGATGCAAAATATCTGTTCTCGTTTTCCACAGAAATAAGGCTACCAAAGAGATCCACGAAATACCGATGTAACTCTTTGTGTGGAAGACACACATCACAAGGTGGTTTCTCAGAAAACTTCTTTCCAGTTTTTCTCTGAGGATATTTTCTTTCTCCCCATGGCCCTCTATGGTCTTCCAAATATCACTTTGGGAATCCCACAAGAACAGGCTTATCGAGCGGTTTCTTGAGGGGAAAGCTGTAACTCTGTGAGATGAATTCAATGAACACTAAGCAGTTGCTCAGAAAGCTTCTTTCTCTTTCTGATCGGAGGATAATTCCTTTGGCCCTATAGTCTTCAAAGGGATCCGAAATATCTGTTCTCAGATTCCATACAAATAAGGCTAGCAAAGAGATCCACGAAATACAGATGTAACTCTGTGAGTGGAAGTCACACATCACAAAGCAGTTTCTCAGAAAGCTTCTTTCAAGTTTTTCTCGAAGGATATTTTCTTTTTCACCATCACCCTTTATGGGCTTCCAAATATCACTTTTCGTATTCCCCAAGAACAGGCTTAGTGAGCGGCTTCTTGAGGGGAAAGCTGTAACTCTGTGAGATGAATTCACAGATCACAAGGCAGTTTCTCAGAAACCTTCTTTCCAGTTTTTCTCTGAATATAGTTTCTTTCTCCCCATAGCCCTCTATGGGCTTCCAAGTATCACTTTAGGAATTCCACAAGAACAGGCTTAGTGAGCGGTTTCTTGAGGGGAAAGCTGTAACTCTGTGAGATGAATTCACAGAACAC
>NW_020252153.1:0-1521 GCF_003255815.1 Theropithecus gelada | reverse complement strand
TTTAAATATGTGTAATTTATCATATCAATAATGTTGCATTAAAGCTGTCTTTTTAAAAAATTGGTCAGAAAGGGAAGATTTCCTGGGTTTCTCTAGAGCAGTGTGCTGTGGAATTGAGCTTTTTGCATGAGAAAAACTCTCTGTGCTGCCTAGTGCCAGAGCCACAGGTTGTTTTTGAGCACCTGCAGTGTATATAGCTGATGTGATTGAGAAGGCATTTTAAATTTTACTTTGTTCAAATTCAATTTGATTGAAATGGCCACATGTGACTAGTAGCTACTGTATTGGACAGTGGGGCTGAAAGCATAAAAGAATTCCATGGCAGCTAGATTTAAGTCTTAAAAGCGTTTGTGTTCCACAGTCTCAAGCTCCATGAAAGTTCAATTACAGCAGGTTAGAGAACCTTTAAAGGCACCTTTGTTTAGTAAAAATTACAGTGAAAAGTAGGTATGTCAAATCCTGGAGTTTTCATCAGTTTGTACGTACATATCAACAAAAGGAAATTTTTACAGGATACTTACTCTGTGGGATTTGGGAAGTGACCAATCTTAAAGTCCCTTCATGGTATCTTTTTTTTTTTTTTTTTTTTGAGGCACAGTCTCTTTGTGATGCCCAGGGTGGAGTGCAATGGCATGCTCTCAGCTTGCTGCAACCTCAGCCTCCTGGGTTCAAGTGATTCTCCTGCCTCAGTCTCCGAAGTAGTTGGGGTTACAGGTATGTGCCATCATGCCCAGCTAATTTTTGTGTTTTTAGTAGAGATGGGGTTTCACCATGTTGGCCACGCTGGTCTCAAACTCTTGACCTTGGGTGATCTGCCTGCCTCGACCTCCCAAAGTGCTGGGATTACAGGCAGGAGCCACCGCGCCCAGCCTTTTCCATAACTTTAAATGAGAATTAGTCAGGTCTTTTCCTGAATATCAGTTGGGCTTCTCCCTTGAAAAAACAGAGAAAAATGAAAATATCTCTCTGCTTCATGTCCAAGAAAAAGGCAAAAACGAAATAAAAGCAAGTATATTTAACAACAAAGAAGAAAAAACCCTTAAATATAGGAGTTTTTAAATGTTTGTGATCGCCACTGATATGAAGCATTTAAAAGCCCCAGTAGTGTTACCATACTGCAAGCAAGCTGTAGAAAATTAAAGGGCAATTTAATGTATACATTGTGTTTTCTTTCCTTGGCTGCTAAGCTAAATCGCTTTCTCTTTTTCTCTTTAGAATGTTAGAAGAGGCCAGGCGCGGTGGCTCACGCCTATAATGCCAGCACTTTGGGGAGGCTGAGGTGGCGGGGATTACCTGAAGTCAGGAGTTCGAGACCAGCCTTCCCATCATGGTAAAATCCTGTCTCCACTAAAAATACAAAGATTAACGGAGCGTGGTCGTGGGTTCCTGTAATCCCAGCTACTTGGGAGGCTAAGGCAGGAGAATTGCTTGAGCCTGGGAGGCAGAGGTTGCAGTGAGCCGAGATTGCACCGTTGCAGCCAGATTTGGCGACAAAAATGAGAGTCTTAAAAAAAAAAAAAA
>NW_020252152.1:505-1521 GCF_003255815.1 Theropithecus gelada | reverse complement strand
TCTTTGTTATCGGAGGATAACAAAGAGAAAGAAGCTTTCTGAGAAACTTCTTTGTGTTCTGTGAAATCATCTCACAGAGTTCCAGCTTTCCCCTAAAGAAGCCTTTCGCTAAGACAGGTCTTGTGAAATTGGAAAAGTGATATTTGGAAGCCCATAGAGGGCTATGGTGAAAAAGGAAATATCCTCAGATGAAATCTGGAAAGAAGATTTCTGAGAAACTGCTCTGTGATGTGACACTTCCACTCACAGAGTTACATGTGTATTTCGTGGATCTCTTTGCTTGCCTTATTTCTGTGGAATCTGAGAACAGATTTTCCGGATCCCTTTGACGACTATAGGGCCAAAGGAAATATCCTCCGATAACAAAGAGAAAGAAGCTTTCTGAGAAACTTCCTTGTGTTCTGTAAAATCATCTCACAGAGTTACAACTTTCCCCTCAAGAAGCCTTTCACTAAGATAGTTCTTGTAGAATTGGCAAAGTGATATTTGGAAGCCCGTAGGGGGCTATGTTGAAAAAGGAAATATCCTCAGATGAAATCTGGAAAGAAGTTTTCTGAGAAACTGCTTAGTGTTCTGTTAATTCATGTCACAGTGTTACATCTCTGTTTCGTGGATGTCTTTGCTAGCCTTATTTCTGCGGAATCTGAGAACAGATATTTCGGATCCCTTTGAAGACTATAGGGCCAAAGGAAATATCCTCCGATAACAAAGAGAAAGAATTTCCTGAGAAACTTCTTTGTGTTCTATGAAATCATCACACAGAGATACAGCTTTCCCCTCAAAAGCCTTTCGCTAAGACAGTTCTTGTGGAATTGGCAAAGTGATATTTGGAAGCCCATAAAGGGCTATGGTGAAAAAGGAAATATCCTCAGATGAAATCTGGAAAAAAGCTTTCTGACAAACTGCTCTGTGATGAGAGACTTCCACTCAGAAAGTTACATCTATATTTCGTGGATCTCCTTGCTAGCCTTATTTCTGTGGAATCTGAGAACAGATATTTCGGATCCCTTTGAAGA
>NW_020252152.1:0-475 GCF_003255815.1 Theropithecus gelada | reverse complement strand
TCAGATATTTCGGATCCCTTTGAAGACTATAGGGCCAAAGGAAATATCCTCCGATAACAAAGAGAAAGAAGCTTTCTGAGAAACTTCTTTGTGCTCTGTGAAATCACCTCAAAGAGATACAGCTTTCCCCTCAAAAAGCCTTAGGCTAAGACAGTTCTGGTGCAATTGGCAAAGTGATATTTGGAAGCACGTAGAGGGCTATGGTGATAAAAAAATATTCTGTGATGAAATCTGGAAAGAAGTTTTCTGAGAAACTGCTTAGTGTTCTGTTAATTCATTTCATAGAGTTACATGTGTATTTCGTGGATCTCTTTGCTAGCCTTATTTCTGTGGAATCTGAGAACAGATATTTCGGATCCCTTTGAAGACTCTAGGGCCAAAGGAAATATCTTCCGATAACAAAGAGAAAGAAGCTTTCTGAGAAAGTGCTTAGTGTTCTGTTAACTCACCTCACAGAGTTAAATCTATATTTCGT
>NW_020252151.1:0-1521 GCF_003255815.1 Theropithecus gelada | reverse complement strand
TGTGTGTGTGTGTGTGTGTGTATGTGTATGTGTTACAGAAAGACCTAATCTGCAAAAGCACAGCTTGGCCTTCAGAAAATAGATGGGAAAAGGGCTGCTTTATTATTTCCTGGTGCCTCCAAAGCACACACAAAGAGGATATAAGTTAGTACTTTCTCTAATAATTCCATCTGTAACATTGAGCATTTAAATACCATGCCCATACAAGTGCATCATAAAAGGTAGCATTAATGAAACAATTAAATGTCTCAACCTGTCTTCTTGTAAGCCATGAAATAAATTTCTCCCATTATCTCTATGTATATGTTTACCATTTGTGCAAATATACCACTGAATAGAGATTGTAGACAATTTTTATTTTGACGACAGTCCACTCATGTAAAATTACACACAAAAACAGTACTGTAACCCAGGTGCATTGCCAGATCCAAGTAAATGTGAGCCAAGGCCCATTTGTTCATGCATGTGTTTTTATGATTTTGTCTGTTCCTTTTCTGACTTACATGTTTATAATACAGAATGTGAGAAGAGTTAGCTCTTTGTAGTTATTTAGCTTTAAGACATAGAAAACTGTTCTAGAATCTTTAAAAAGTAATTGCAAGAATTTTTTGAAAGCTTCTTGAAATTACAAGTCAAGATTTTTAAAAAATTCTTATTCTTTGAAACGACTTTTCTGTACTGTATACATCAGGATTTATCAATAGCATATAAAATAAATCAATAGCAACAAAATAAAATGGGAAAGCATGGTAATGGCCATCTCATATTGGTTATTTCTTTCTTTCTTTTTTTTTTTTGAGATGGAGTCTCGCTCTGTCGCCCAGGCTGGAGTGCAGTGGCCCCATCTCTGCTCACGGCAAGCTCCACCTCCCGGGTTCACACCATTCTCCTACCTCAGCCTCCCGAGTAGCTGGGACTACAGGCGCCCGCCACCTCGTTCGGCTAGTTTTTTTGTATTTTTTTTAGTAGAGACGGGGTTTCACCGTGTTAGCCAGGATGGTCTCGATCTCCTGACCTCATGATCCGCCCGTCTCAGCCTCCCAAAGTGCTGGGATTACAGGCTTGAGCCACTGCACCTGGCCTTGCTTATTTCTTTTTTTTTTTTTTGAGACGGAGTCTCGCTCTGTTGCCCAGGCTGGAGTGCGGTGGCCGGATCTCGGCTCACTGCAAGCTCCGCCTCCCGGGTTTACGCCATTCTCCTGCCTCAGCCTCCCGAGTAGCTGGGACTACAGGCGCCCGCCACCTCGCCCGGCTAGTTTTTTTGTATTTTTTTAGTAGAGACGGGGTTTCACCGTGTTAGCCAGGATGGTCTCGATCTCCTGACCTCGTGATCCGCCCGCCTCGGCCTCCCAAAGTGCTGGGATTACAGGCTTGAGCCACCGCACCCGGCCTGCTTATTTCTTTTATAATACTTAAGTCATATAAATTGAGCTCACAAAAATATTTATATTAATAAAATTACAATTTACCATTGGTAATGTTTGAGTTTTTCTTGTACATTTTTATGTAGCAAGAAAAACA
>NW_020252150.1:0-1521 GCF_003255815.1 Theropithecus gelada | reverse complement strand
GTGGCAAAATTTTAAAAATAGGTTTTAACTAGTTATAACTCTAACTTCTTTTACACATAAACAGAACACAGGGCACCAACAGCCTCCAAAATACTTCACCTAGAACCAAGTCTAGAATGCAGATGGCTGCTGCTCCGAGTGTGACGAGTCCCCTTGTAGTGTCATAAATCCTAGATCTAGGTGACCAAGTGCTCTTCCTAAACCAGACGGCACCCTGAGGCTCTGAGGGCACCCTCTGTTCCCAGGCCAGTCCATCAGCCCCGGCAGAAGCTTCTAGAGTAAGAGCCTGTGGATTTGTATTGGACGGATGTAAACCAGGCAAAGTCACAGGGGCTCGTCCTGGAAGCCCATCCATTTACCCACTCATGCCGTGGAGAGCCCTGCCCCCAACTTCACACCCGCAATCACGCTGAACCACAAGAACTGGCTTCTAGGCCCTCAAGCTACTCCCTGTCGACCCTGGACAGACGCTTCTCAAACGATGAGGCCCAGAGTAGTCTTAACAGGTGGTACCAGCAGAACTGGCCACTGCATGAATTGGTATTTTGTGTGTGGGGGGGTGGTTGTTCTTCTGTCACTCAGGCACAGTGCACCATAAGAACAGTGGTGCTATCATGGTTCACTGCAGCCTCAACCTGCCAGGCTTGGGTGATCCTCCAGCCTCAGCTTCTCGAGTAGCTGGGACCACAGGTGCACATCACCTCTCCTATTTAATTTTTTGTAGAGTCAGGGTCTTGCTATGTTGCCCAGGCTGGTCTCGAATTCCTGGGCTCAAAAGTGAATTGCCCACCTCAGCCTCCCAAGGTGCTGGGATGACAGGTGTGACTCACTATGCCCAGCCTAGAATTGGTTTTTCTTAAACCTGAGTTTGACACATGAACCCCACTTACATAGATATCAGCACACTCTCACAGCTTGTGAGTTTTTCTGAATCTCGATTCTGTCCGTTCAAGGTCAATATCTAAGAAAGGGTCAGAACTGACCCTCCCTCAGTGAAGCCTAAGAGCAAATGCAGCAGCATCTCAGCGTATGAAGAGACAAAGTAAGGAGGGTGAAAAATACACACTGAAATTCTAGTGCTAGAATCATAATCACCAACACTTTAAGAGGCAATCTGCTTTCCGAAACATGTAGCTGCTGGATTAACTTCAAAGTCACCAGATTCCACAGGCAGGAGCTCAGAGGGGCACAGCTTTCTAAGGCCGCACAGCCCGGGACAGCGTAACAGCCTCGGGGCAAAGCAAACTAAACAAAGGCTTCGTTCTCTCAAGGACGAATGTGCTCAAGTCCTTCCAAATAGATTCTTCTTCTAAGTAAGTTTGATGCCTCCTACAATACTGTTTAGAGTGCCAGTGTGTTCAGAAACATGAAGTTGAAAATACATCTCACAACCCCAAAATCACTAAGCTAAAGGGACGTCAAGGTGAGGAAGAGCTTAGGGCAAACCTGCCTCCCATGCTTTTCCTAACAAAGACAGATACTGGGGGTGGGGAGAAAAAGCCACGTACCTCCCTCACAACC
>NW_020252149.1:0-1522 GCF_003255815.1 Theropithecus gelada | reverse complement strand
ATAACAAAGAGAAAGAAGCTTTCTGAGAAAGTTCTTTGTGTTCTGTGAAATCTTCTCACAGATTTACAGCTTTTCCTGCAAGAAGCCTTTCACTAAGACAGTTCTTGTGGAATTGGCATAGTGATATTTGGAAGCCCATAGAGGGCTATGGTGAAAAAGGAAATATCCTCAGATGAAATATGGAAAGAAGCTTTTTGAGAAACTGGTTAGTGTTCTGATAATTCATCTCACAGTGTTACAACTGTATTTCGTGCATCTCTTTACCAGCCTTATTTCTGTGGAATCTGAGAGCAGATATTTCGGATCCCTTTGAAGACTATAGGGCCAAAGGAAATATCCACCGATAACAAAGAGAAAGAATCTTTCTGAGAAACTTCTTTGTGTTCTGTGAAATCTTGTCACAGAGTTACAGCTTTCCCCTCAAGAAGCCTTTCGCTAAGACAGTTCTTGTGGAATTCGCAAAGTGATATTCAGAAGCCCATAGAGGGCTGTGGTAAAAAAGGAAATATCCTCAGATGAAATCTGGAAAGAAGCTTTCTGAGAAACTGCTCTGTGATGTGTGACTTCCACTCACAGAGTTACATCTGTTTTTCGTGCATCTCTTTGCTAGCCTTATTTCTGTGGAATCTGAGAACAGATATTTCGGATCCCTTTGAAGACTTTAGGGCCAAAGGAAATATCCTCCGATAACAACGAAAAAGAAGCTTTCCCAGAAACTTCTTTGTGTTCTCTGAAATCATCTCACAGAGTTACAGCTTTCCCCTCATGAAGCCTTTCGCTAAGACAGTTCTTGTGGAATTGGCAAAGTGATATTTGGAAGCCCATAGAGGGCTACGGTGAAAAAGGAAATATCCTCAGATGAAATACGGAAAGAAGCTTTCTGAGAAACTGCTTATTGTTGCTTTAATTCATCTCACAGAGTTACATCTGTATTTCGTGGATCTCTTTGATAGCCTTATTTCTGTGGAATCNAGAAACTTCTTTGTGTTCTCTGAAATCATCTCACAGAGTTACAGCTTTCCCCTCATGAAGCCTTTCGCTAAGACAGTTCTTGTGGAATTGGCAATGTGATATTTGGAAGCCCATAGAGGGCTACGGTGAAAAAGGAAATATCCTCAGATGAAATACGGAAAGAAGCTTTCTGAGAAACTGCTTATTGTTGCTTTAATTCATCTCACAGAGTTACATCTGTATTTCGTGGATCTCTTTGCTAGCCTTATTTCTGTGGAATCTGAGAACAGATATTTCGGATCCCTTTGACGACTATATTGCCAAAGGAAATATCCTCCGATAACAAAGAGAAAGAAGCTTTCTGAGAAACTTCTTTGGTGTTCTGTGATATCATCTCACAGAGTTACAGCTTCCGCTCAAGAAACCTTTCGCTAAGACAGTTCTTGTGGAATTGGCAAAGTGATATTTCGAAGCCCATAGAGGGCTATGGTGAAAAAGGAGATATCCTCAGATGAAATATGGAAAGATGATTTCTGATATACTGCTTAGTGTTCTGCTAATTCATCTCACA
>NW_020252148.1:0-1522 GCF_003255815.1 Theropithecus gelada | reverse complement strand
AGAAGCCTTTCGCTAAGTCAGTTCTTGTGGAATTGGCAAAGTGATATTTGGAAGCCCATAGAGGGCTATGGTGAAAAAGGAAATATCCTCAGATGAAGTCTGCAAAGAAGTTTTCTGAAAAACTTCTTAGTGTTCTCTTAATTCATCTCTCAGAGTTACATCTGTATTTCGTGGATCTCTTTGCTAGCCTTATTTCTGTGGAATGTGAGAACAGATATTTCAGATCCCTTTGAAGAATACAGGGAAAAAGAAAATATCCTCCGATAAAAAAGGGAAAGAAGCTTTCTGGGAAACTTCTTTGTGTTCTGTGAAATCATCTCACAAAGTTACCGCTTTCCCCTCGAGAAGCCTTTCGCTAAGAGAGTTCTTGTGGAATTGGCAAAGTGATATTTGGAAGCCCTTAGACGTCTATGGTGAAAAAGGAAATATCCTAAGATGAAATCTGGAAAAAACCTTTCTGAGAAACTGCGTAGTGTTGTGTTAATTCATCTCACAGAGTTACATCTGTATTTCTTGGATCTCTATGCTAGCCTTATTTCTGAGCAATGTGAGAACAGATATTTCGGATCCCTTTGAAGACTATAGGGGCAAAGGAAATATCCTCCGATAAGCAAGAGAAAGAAGCTTTCTGAGAAACTCCTTTGTGTACTGTGAAATCATCTCACAGTGTTACAGCTTTCCCCTCAAGAAGCCTTTCGCTAAGACAGTTCTTGTGGAATTGACAAAGTGATATTTGGAAGCCCATAGAGGGCTAGGCTGAAAAANGATCCCTTTGAAGACTATAGGGGCAAAGGAAATATCCTCCGATAAGCAAGAGAAAGAAGCTTTCTGAGAAACTCCTTTGTGTTCTGTGAAATCATCTCACCCTGTTACAGCTTTCCCCTCAAGAAGCCTTTCGCTAAGACAGTTCTTGTGGAATTGACAAAGTGATATTTGGAAGCCCATAGAGGGCTAGGCTGAAAAAGGAAATATCCTCAGATGAAATCTTTAAAGAAGCTTTCTGAGAAACTGCTCTGTGATGTGTGACTTCCACTCACAGACTTACATCTGCATTTCGTGGATCTCTTTGCTAGCCTTATTTCTGTGGAATCTGAGAACAAATATTTCGAATCCCTTTGAAGACTATAGGGCAAAAGGAAATATTCTCCGGTAACAAAGAGAAAGAAGCTTTCTGAGAACCTTCTTTGTGTTCTGTGAAATCATCTCACAGTGATACAGCTTTCCCCTCAAGAAGCCTTTCGCTAAGACAGTTCTTGTGGAATTGGCAAAGTGATATTTGGAAGCCCATAGAGGGCGATGGTGAAAAAGGAAATATCCTCAGCTGAAATCTGGAAAGAAGGCTTTCTGAGAAACTGCTTAGTTTTCTGTTAATTCATCTCACCGAGTTACATCTGTATTTCATGGATCTCTTTGCTAGCCTTATTTCTATGGAATCTGAGAACAGATATTTCGGATCCCTTTGAAGACTATAGGGTCCAAGGAAATATCCTCCGAAAACAAAGAGAAAGAAGCTTTCTGAGAA
>NW_020252147.1:0-1521 GCF_003255815.1 Theropithecus gelada | reverse complement strand
TATGCACATGTACCCTACAACTTAAAGTATAATAATAATAAATAAATAAAAAAAAAATAAAAAATAAAAAAAAAAATAAAACTACAGGCTGAGATTTCAATTACACAAGGGCCATTAATTAGTGAAACATTCTTAAGTTTTGTGTTTTAATATTAATATTTATTAAACCTCTTTAATATATATATATATTTTTACTTTTCTCTGTTCTATTGTACTCATGAAGATCTTATTTATTTGCTAAATCATGTCCTTTTTATATTTTAGAATGCTGGGAAATTCTAAGATACAAAAGACAAACACTCAGCTCATATGTTGCCTTCTCGGGTTGGCTCTCTTCCCTTCTCTGATCACAGACAGGGAACAACAGTCGTTTGGCTTCCTTGATAAGTGCTTTCACTCATGACAAGGAGGTAGTTATTAGCAGAATTTTCAGGGTTCAAACTTCTAGGCTCAATTTGTGGATTGCCCAATTGCAGGTTGCATTGTGTGACAGTGAGCCAAGAATCAATTTATCTCCACCTGTTTTCTTTATTACTAATTTATGTGTAATAATAATAAACAAAGTGTATCTCAGAGTGATGTTGTGATAATGAGCTAAGATATTCTAATTAAAGCACTTAGTGTAGTGTGTCACACCTATGAAGTACTAAAACTGGATTTTGTTAATTAGTTTGAAGTGTGGGTAAATGGTATTGATATAGACTTGGAGGATCTCAAGTGCAGTGTGTGCTCTATAAATATGTAATCAATTAAAGGTAATTCATCTCATGCCATAGAGCGAGCCTAGAAAATGAGGAATTGGGCAACCACCTGGTGCCCAAAGTGTCTGTGTAGGAAGTTTGTATCACGTGGTTTGGAAATAATACACTGTGAAAAATAAGACTCAAAAAAGTGGAAGATAAAAATTATTTACTAAGTTCAGTTTTGTTGTAGGTGTAATGGATGACAATATTTTGTGATATAAATAAATGATTAAACATGTTATGAGCAAATTATATTTATTGTTTTCTTATTAGGTTCCAGATATGTTTAAAATACACTATAATTTTAATAAAATTATTAAAGGTATTGTGTTAGGGTTCTCTAGAGGGACAGAACTAATAGGATAGATATATAAATGAAGGGGAGTTTATTAAGGAGTATTGACTCTCACAATCAGAAGGCAAAGTCCCACAATAAGTCATCTGCAAGATGAGGAGCAAGGAAACCAGTCTGAGTCCCAAAACCTCAAAAGTAGGGAAGCTAACAGTGCAGCCTTCAATCTGTGGTCAAAGGTCCGAGAGCCCTTGGCAAACCACTAGTGTAAGTCTGAGTCCAAAAGCTGAAGAATTTGGAGTCTGATGTTCGAAGACAGGAAGCATCCAGCACAGGAGAAAGATGAAGGCCAGAAGACTCAGTCTAGTCCCTCCACATTCCTCTACCTGCTTTTATTCTAGCAGAACTGGCAGTTG
Organism: Theropithecus gelada; assembly: GCF_003255815.1. Classification (NCBI taxonomy): domain Eukaryota; kingdom Metazoa; phylum Chordata; class Mammalia; order Primates; family Cercopithecidae; genus Theropithecus; species Theropithecus gelada. The sequence goes on along the minus strand of NW_020252147.1, from coordinate 70 downwards.
ATTACATGGTGCCCACCCAGATGGAGGGTGGGTCTGCCTCTCCCAGTCCACTGACTCAGATGTTAATCTC
>NW_020252146.1:0-1522 GCF_003255815.1 Theropithecus gelada | reverse complement strand
TCTCCATGTTGGTCAGGCTGGTCTCAAACTCCAGACCTCAGGTGACCTGCCCACCTCAGCCTCCCAAACTGCTGGGATTACAGGTGTAAGCCATCACACCCAGTCCAATTTCAAAATCTTTTTAAAACTACTAAGAAAAATTTTTTAAAAAACAAAATTAAAGTTAATCATCTCAAAACCTGACACTGCTTTATCAACTAAGTTTATGTAATAATCTAAATCCTTTGTTGTCATTTCAATAATGTTTACAGCATCTTCATCAGCAGTACATTCCATCTTAAGAAAGCAATTTCTGTGCTTATCCATAAAAAGCAGTTTATCATTTGTTAAAGTTTTATCATGAAATTGTAGCAATTCAGTTACATCCTCAGACTCTACTTCTAATTCTATTTATCTTGCTATTTTTAACATATCTGCAGTTACTTTCTCCACTAAAGTCTTGAACTTCTTGAAGTCATCCATTGGGTTGGAATCATCTTCTTCCAAATTCTGACAACATTGATATTTTGACCTCCTCTTGTGCATCATGAATATTCTGTGGCATCTAGAGTAGGAATCCTTTCCAGAAGCTTTTCAATTTACTTTGCCCAAATCCATTAAAATACAAGCACATTTTATTTTATTGCAACTATTTCTTGAAAACACTTTTTTAACCCATTGAATTGTCTTGGTATCTTGTTTGAAAATTAATTGAATATGAATTTGTGAATCTATTTCTATTTTGTTTCATTGATCTACAAGTTTTATTTTTACAAATACCAAACTATTTTGATTACGGTTGTTTATAGTGTCTTGAAATCAGGTAGGGCGAGTCCTTCAATTGTGTTCCCTTTAAAAATTGTTTTAGTTATTCATTAAGGTTTATTTTTGCATTTTCATATAAATTTTAGAATTAGTTGGTCAATTTCTATAAAAAGGCCTGCTAAGATTTTTAGTGACATTGCATTGCACTTATAGAAAATTGGGAGTAGAACTGCCATCTTAAAGCTATTAAATCCTCTAATTCATGAACATGACATATCTATTCTTTTATTAAGGTTCTTTAATTTTTGTCAGTACTGTTTTTGGACTTTTCAGTGCAGAGGTCATGGACATCTTTAAGAAAACAAAAAGACAGGCCATCGACTTGAAGAAACTATTTGAAACATGTAAATTATTCCGAAGTCTTGTGTACAGCATAATGCAAAAAGCTCTTACAACTCAATAAAAGAGAAGAAAGGACCCAAGTTAAGAATTAACAAAATATTTTCACAGAATCTTCACAACAAAAAGATAAAAATGACCAATAAGCACATGAAAAGATGCTTTACATCAGGAGTCAACAAAATATGGCCCATGAGCCAAGTTCAGCCATCCACCTACTTTCATAAAGCTTTATTTAAACACAGCGACGCTTGAGTTTTTCTTTTTTAATGTGTTACCAGTGTTACTAATGGCTTCTTTCATGCTGCGATGGCAGAACTGAGTAGTTGCCATTGAGACTGAATCACCTGCAAGGTTTAAAATATTTTCTAATCAACCC
>NW_020252145.1:1814-7837 GCF_003255815.1 Theropithecus gelada | reverse complement strand
GCAAGCAGACCTAATAGACATCTATAGAACTCTCCACCCCAAATCAAGAGAATCCACTTTTAATCTCTTACTTGTGGCTTGCCAGTTATCTCAGCACCATTTGTTGAATAGGGTGCCCTTTCCCTATTTATGTTTTTGTTTGCTTTGTCAAAGATCAGTTGGTTGTAAGTATTTGCTGGGTTCTCTTCTGTTTCATTGGTCTATGTGCCTATTTTTATATAAGTACCATGCTGTTTTGGTGACTATGAACTTACACTATAGTTTGAAATCAGGTAATGTGATGTCTCCAGATTTATTCTTTTTGCTTAGTCTTGCTTTAGCTATGTGAGCTCTTTTTTGGTTCCATATGAGTTTTAGGATTGTTTTTTCTAGCTTTGTAAAGAATGATGGTGGTGTTTTGATAGGAATAGTATTGAATTTATAGATTGCTTTGGCAGTGTACTCATTTTTACAGTATTTATTCGATCATCCCATCCATGAGCACGAGACCTGTTTCCCTTTGTGTTGTCTATGATTTCTTTCAGCAGTATTTTGTAGTTTTCCCTGTAGTGGTCTTTTGCCTCCTTAGTTAGGTATACTCCTAAATATTTTAATTTATTTTATTTTTGCAGCCATTGTAAAAGGGGTTGAGTTCTTGCTCTGATTCTCAGCTTGGTCGCTGTTGGTGTATAGCAGAGCTACTGATTTGTGTACATTAATTTTGTGTACATTAACTTTGCTGAATTCATTTATCAGCTCTAGGAGCTTTTTGGAGAAGTCTTTCGAGTTTTCTGGTTATATCATCATATCATCAGCAAACAGCGACAGTTTGACTTCCTCTTTACCGAAGAGGAAATCAACCATTATTTCTCTTGTCTGATTGCCTTTTATTTCTTTCTCTTGTCTGATTACTCTGGCTAGGAGTTCCAGTACTGTGTTGAAAAGAAGTGGTGAGAGTGGGCATCTTTGTCTTGTTCCACCTCTCAGAGGGAATGCTTTCAACTTTTCCTTGTTCAGTATTATGTTGGCTGTGGGTTTGTCATAGATGAGTTTTATTGCATTTTATTGCATCCTTGTATGCTGATTTTACTGAGAGTTTTAATTATAATGACCATGCGATTTTTGCTTTTCATTCTGTTTATGTGGTGTATTACATTTATTGACTTGTGTATGTTAAACCATCCCTTGTATCCCTGGTATGAAACCCACTTGATCATGATGGATTATCTTTTTGATACACTGCTGGATTCGCTTAGTTAGTATTTTGTTAAGGATTTTTTCATTTATGTTAATCAGGGATATTGATGTGTGGTTTTCTTTGTTTGTTATGTCCTTTCCTGATTTTGATATTAGGTTGATATTGGCTTCATAGAATGATTTAGGGAGAATTTCCTCTGTCTTTATCTTGTGGAATAGTGTCAATAGGATTGGTACTGATTATTCTTTGAATATCTGATAGAATTAAACTGTGAATCCATCTGGTCCTAGACTATTTTTTTGTTGGTATTTTTTTGTTACCATTTCAATCTCACTGGTTATTATTGGTCTGTTCAGGATTTCTAATTCTTCCTGATTTAAGCTAGGAGGACTGTGTCTTTCCAGGAATTTATTAATCTCCGCTAGGTTTTCTAGTTTATGAATATAAAGGTGGTCATAGTAGCCTTGAATAATTTATTGTATTTCTGTGGTGTCAGTTGTAATGTCTCCCATTTCATTTCTAATTGAGCTTATCTGGATCTTCTCTTTTCTTTTCTTGGTTAATCATGCTAATACTCTATCCATTTTATTTATATTTTCAAATAACCAGCTTTTTATTTCACTTATCTTTTATAGTTTTTTTTTGTTTGTTTCAATTTCATTTAGTTCTTCTCTGATCCTGGTTATTTCCGTTCTGCTGGGTTTTGATTTGGTTTGTTCTTGTTTCCATAATTCCTTGAGGTGTGGCCTTAAATTGTGTATGTGTGCTCCTTCAGACTTTTCAATGAAGGCATTTAAGGCTATGAACTATCCTCTTAGCACCATCTTTGCTGTGTCCCAGAGGCTTTGATAAGTTGTGCCACTGTTATTACTCACTTCAAAAAATTTTTCAGTTTTCATTTTGATTTCATTGTTGGCCCAATGATCATTCAGGATCATGTTATTTAATTTCCATGTATTTGCATGGTTTTGAAGGTTCCCTTTGGAGTTGATTTACAATCTTACTCCACTGTGGTCTGAGAGAGTACTTTACACAATTTCAATTTTATCGAATTTATTGAGACTCGTTTTGTGGCCTATCATATGGTCTATCTTGGAGAAAGTTTTGTATGCTGATGAATAGAATGTATATTCTGTGGTTGTTGGGTAGAATGTTCTGTAAATATCTGTTAAGTCAATTTGTTCTAGGGTATAGTTTAAATCCATTGTTTCTTTGTTGACTTTCTTTCTTGATGACCTGTCTAGTGCTGTCAGTGGAGTATTGAAGTCCCCCACTATTATTGTGTTGCTGTATATCTCATTTCTTAGGTCTAGCAGTAAGTGTTTTATAAATGTGGGAGCTCCAGTGTTAGGTGCATATATATTTAGAAATGTGATATTTTAATGTTGGACAAGGCCTTTTTATCATTATATAATATCCCTCTTTTTCTTTTTTAACTGCTGTTGCTTTAAGGTTTGTTTTGTCTGTTGTAAGAATAGCTACTCCTGTTCGCTTTTGGTGTCTATTTGCAAGGAATGTCTTTTTCCACCCCTTTACCTTAAGTTTATGTAAGTCCTTATGTGTGAGTCTCTTGAAGCAGCAGATACTTGCTTGGTGAATTTTTATCCATTCTGCAATTCTGTATATTTTAAATGGAGCATTTAGGCAACAGTAAATATGTTTTATCTCACAGTTTCCATGGGTCAGGAATCATGGAATGATTAAGCCAAGTGCCTCTGTCTGAAGATATTTGATGAGGCTGAAATCAGGTTGTTGGCCTGGGCTGCAATCATTGCAAGTCTCAGGGAGGATCCACTTCCAATTTCATTTGCAGAGCTGTTCATAGGTCTCAGGTCCTTGGTGACTGTGGGTTAGAAACATCAGCTTCTTGCCATGTGAGCTTCTCCATAGAGTGACTCACAACATGGCTGCTAACTTTCCTCAGAGCAAGAGGGGGTACCCAGAGGAGAAACCTATTATTTGTAAGCTAATCTTGAAAGTGACTTTTTATCAGTGTTGCCATATTATTCTTACTAGACGCTATTTACCAGATCCAGCCCACATTTTAAGAGGAGGAGATTATTCAAGGATATGAATGCCAGTAGGCGGGGGCCATTGAGGCCATCTTTGAGGTTGCCTAAAACATAAAACTATTAGGGGCTGAATTATGTCTCCCCCGCAATTCATATGTTGAAGTTATAACCCCCAGTACCTCAGAATGTGACTTTATTTACAGATAGAGTTGCAAAAGTGTTAATTAAGGTAAAATGAGGTCATATGAGTGAGCCCTAATTCAACATGACACATGTCTTTATAAGAAGAGGAAATTAGGACACATACATGCACAGAGGGAACACCATGTGAAATATAGGGAGAAGACAGCCATAATAGCCAAGGAGGGAGGCCTTAGACTCAGAATAGTAACAACTCTGAAAATACCTTGCTCTCAAACTTCCAGCCTCCAGAACTGTGAAGAAATAAATTTCTGTTGTTTAAGCTCCTCTCTCCACCCCTCCATCTGTAATATTGTGTTCTGGCAGTCCTACCAAACTAATACAAGGATGAAGGTCTAAACCTGGGCAGGGAGAGGGGAATGGAACAGAAGAGGGAAGGTTATAAGAAACATTCAACAATTACACTGCTGGTTCCTGGAAAAAGAAGTGGTAACTCTAAGTAAGAGAAAGAGATGTTTTAGTACAGATCAAGTTAAACAAAACTATTTTTCTTTGGTTATTTATTTACTTCTTTATTTGATATGGGAAACAGAACTGAAAGAGCAGATGCAATACAAGCTAATTTCAGTTACACATTCACCAATATTTTCTGTCACAGGATGGCCCCACAGAAGCCCCGGAAGCAGATGCTGACACAGAATTTGAGGTGCAAGATGAAGGGGTTAGCTGGGCACAGTGGCTCATGCCTATAATCTGAGCATTTTGGAAGGCCAAGTTGGGAGGATGGCTTGAGTACAGGAGTTTGACATGAGCCTGGGCAACATGGTGAGACCCCTATCTCTACAAAAACTATAAAAATTAGCTGAATGTGGTAGCATGCACCTGTAGTGCCAGCTACTTGGAGGCTGAGGTGAGAGGATCCCTTGATCCCTGGATGGAGATTGAAGCTACAGTGAGCTGTGAATGTGCCACTGCATTCCTGTCTGGGCAACAGACTGAGACTGCTCTGTCTCAAAAAACAAACAAACAAACAAAAACCTCAAAAAGACATAGGGATCAACACATGTGAAAGAGAGAGAAAGCAAGACTGGGTAGAGGGAGAAGCTAAACTGTAATGCAGGACCTTTCTCATCAGAACCTCTGGAAAAAGTATTGCTTGTTAAATTATCCCACATTGGACCAAAATGGCTAGACCTTAATAATCTCCAACATCCAGTCACTTCATATAGGCTGTCCTGGAAGGGCATGGACATGGCAAGATGGCTTTGCAGCTGAGGCAAATCCTGGAGGAGCTGAAAGTTGGAGGCATCTGCAGTCTACTGACTGCTCCCCCCTTGTGGCTGGGCAGCAAGTCCATCTTTGAAGGTGATTGAGTGATACATTTCCAGTTTTATCAAATCTTCCAGATGAAATACATATTATGAAATAGTGTGGTAACCTGAACTCAAAAGTAGGCTACATGTAAAAATATCACCAGCCATTATATTTAAAAAGTTGATTATGTGCTAGTCATGATGCTGTCATCTATAACATCTTTTTATTTATTTCTCAAATGAGCATGTCTTCTTTTTATTTCCATTGTGCACGTAAAAGACATTAGTATTTAGACAAGTGAAGTTACTCCCTCAATGTTTTGCCATACGTAGAAGACCCAGGAATAAAATTTGTGTCCCTTGACTCTGGAACCTATAACTTAACTGCTAATTTATACCCCATATTGATGAATAGATGAAGTGTTTCTTAAGTGATGTGCTGGAGGATTTTTTTTTCACATATCTTTACTTTGGGATATACTTTCAATGACTGGATGAAGGCATAACAGACATGCTTGTCAAATTTGTAGATAAAAAAGCTAAGAAGGATAAAAATAATACTTTGGACACAAAAATCAAAGATATTCCTAGACTGCAATGATGTTCAAAATTATCAGGACGAAATTTAGAAGGGATACACATTGTATTTTATACTGGCTTCAGAATTTTCCTGCACAAATTCTCAATGAGGGAAACGTAACTTAACGGTGATTCATGTGAGAAAAAAACCTTAGGGGATCTAACTGACTCTAAGGCAACTCAGTAAGTGGAAAAAAGATTAAGCTTGAATATCAGCTGTACCTGAATTTGGGTCCTGGTTCCAATGCTTACACATGGCTGGATACTTTGACTTTCCGAGTTGGTATTATTAATCTAAAATGAGAATAGTGATACTATTTGCCTTGACTACTTTAGAAGTTTCTTAAGATTATTTTGTGAAAAGATAAACAAGTAAAAAAAGCTACATAAACTTTTTTTTTTTTTTATATATTTTAAGTTCTAGGGTACATGTGCATAACGTGCAGGTTTGTTACATATGTATACTTGTGCCATGTTGGTGTGCTGCACCCATCAACTCGTCAGCATCCATCAACTCATCATTTACATCAGGTATAACTCCCAATGCAATCCCTTCCCCCTCCCCCCACCCCGTGATAGGCCCTGGTGTGTGATGTTCCCCTTCCTGAGTCCAAGTGATCTCATTGTTCAGTTCCCACCTATGAGTGAGAACATGTGGTATTTGGTTTTCTGTTCTTGCGATAGTTTGCTGAGAATGATGGTTTCCAACTCCATCCATGTCCCTACAAAGGACACAAACTCATCCTTTTTTATGGCTGCATAGTATTCCATGGTGTATATGTGCCACATTTTCTTAATCCA
>NW_020252145.1:0-1723 GCF_003255815.1 Theropithecus gelada | reverse complement strand
AAGAATGATGGTTTCCAGCTGCATCCATGTCCCTACAAAGGACACAAACTCATCCTTTTTTATGGCTGCATAGTATTCCATGGTGTATATGTGCCACATTTTCTTAATCCAGTCTGTCACTGATGGACATTTGGGTTGATTCCAAGTCTTTGCTATTGTGAATAGTGCTGCAGTAAACATATGTGTGCGTGTGTCTTTATAGCAGCGTGATTTATAATCCTTTGGGTATATACCCAGTAATGGGATGGCTGGGTCATATGGTATTTCTAGTTCTAGATCCTTGAGGAATCACCATACTGTTTTCCATAATGGTTGAACTAGTTTACAATCCCACCAACAGTGTAAAAGTGTTCCTATTTCTCCACATCCTCTCCAGCACCTGTTGTTTCCTGACTTTTTAATGATTGCCATTCTAACTGGTGTGAGATGGTATCTCATTGTGGTTTTGATTTGCATTTTTCTGATGGCCAGTGATGATGAGCATTTTTTCATGTGTCTGTTGACTGTATGAATGTCCTCTTTTGAGAAATATCTGTTCATATCCTTTGCCCACTTTTTGATGGGGTGTTTGTTTTTTACTTGTAAATTTGTTTGAGTTCTTTGTAGGTTCTGGATATTAGCTCTTTGTCAGATGAGTAGATTGCAAAAATTTTCTCCCATTCTGTAGGTTGCCTGTTCACTGTGATGGTAGTTTCTTTTGCTGTGCAGAAGCTCTTTAGTTTAATGAGATCCCATTTGTCAATTTTGGCTTTTGTTGCCGTTGCTTTTGGTGTTTTAGACATGAAGTCCTTGCCCATGCCTATGTCCTGAATGGTATTCCCTAGGTTTTCTTCTAGGGTTTTTATGGTATTGGGTCTAACATTTAAGTCTCTAATCCATCTTGAATTAATTTTCGTATAAGGAGTAAGGAAAGGATCCAGTTTCAGCTTTCTACTTATGGCTAGCCAATTATCCCAGCACCATTTATTAAATAGGGAATCCTTTCTCCATTTCTTGTTTTTCTCACGTTTATCAAAGATCAGATGGCTGTAGATGTGTGGTATTATTTCTGAGGACTCTGTTCTGTTCCATTGGTCTATATCTCTGTTTTGGTACCAGTACCATGCTGTTTTGGTTACTGTAGCCTTGTAATATAGTTTGAAGTCAGGTAGCGTGATGCCTCCAGCTTTGTTCTTTTGACTTAGAATTGTCTTGGAGATGCAGGCTCTTTTCTGGTTCCATATGAACTTTAAAGCAGTTTTTTCCAATTCTGTGAAGAAACTCATTGGTAGCTTGATGGGGATGGCATTGAATCTATAAATTACCTTGGACAGTATGGCCATTTTCACGATATTAATTCTTCCTATCCATGAGCATGGTATGTTCTTCCATTTGTTTATGTCCTCTTTTATTTCACTGAGCAGTGGTTTGTAGTTCTCCTTGAAGAGGTCCTTTACATCCCTTGTAAGTTGGATTCCTAGGTATTTTATTCTCTTTGAAGCAATTGTGAATGGAAGTTCATTCATGATTTGGCTCTCTGTTTGTCTGTTACTGGTGTATAAGAATGCTTGTGATTTTTGCACATTAATTTTGTATCCTGAGACTTTGCTGAAGTTTCTTATCAGCTTAAGGAGATTTTGGGCTGAGACAATGGGGTTTTCTAAATATACAATCATGTCATCTGCAAACAGGGACAATTTGACTTCTTCTTTTCCTAACTGAATACCCTTGATTTCTTTCTCTT
>NW_020252144.1:0-11573 GCF_003255815.1 Theropithecus gelada | reverse complement strand
CAATGGTGGTAGAGGTGGCAGTGGCAATGGTGGTGGAGGTGGCAGTGGCAGTGGCAATGGTGGTGGAGGTGGCAGTGGCAAGAAAGCAGTCGAAGAATGCTAAAAGAGGCTTCTCTTGCTTTCTCTTCTCCACCTGGGAGTGGGCTTAGGCTGAGAGTGTCCCAGAAGAAGTAGATGTCAGATAACCCCTGTGCCTGGGCTGGAGACGCTCTTTAGGAGCTTTCAATATGGCAGCTAATGGGTTGGAAAGATAGATGTGTATGTATTCATTTCCCTACTTTTATAATTCCGTGTCTGGGACTTCATTTCATTTTTACATCTTGCTTCTTTCTCTCCAGAAGCCATTTTTACTTTATATCAGGACTTCTCAACCTCAGCACTATTGATGCTTTGGGCTGTAGGACACTGAGCAGCATCTCTAACTTCCGTCTACTGGAGACAGTAGCAATCCCCCCACAGAGTTGTAACAACCAATAATGTCTCCAGGCATTTGTCTCAGGTACCCTGGGGAGCAACATTTGCCCCCAGTTGAGAGCCACTGTTAATTTATTCTCAAGCGACTTCATTTCTAACGTCTAATATTGAGTGCTAACTGTGGGTAAGACACCGTCTATGCCTTCCTAGGCATTGAATCCATGTAATGCTCCATGACTTTTTTTTTTAATCATTCTTTCCACCCTACAGAAGAGAAATCTGCAGTCAAGTGGGGTTAGAGAACTTGCCCAAGGTCATGCCACTAGTGCCTCAGTGGCAGAGCTGGGAGTCGGGCTCAGGCAGCCTGTGCATCTCATCATTACATCATTCATGCATCTCATGAGTGTTTTTTGGCCACGTACTATTTGCGGGGCACTGTCTTAGGAGCTTGGTACTCATTGGTGGATACAGACAGAAATACCTCCCCTCATAGAACTTTTGTTCTAGAGAGAGAGGCAGACACTGAACACATCCATAAATTGTACAGTTTGTTAGCAGGTGGGTTAATTTTCTAGGGCTACCAGAAAAAATTACCAAAATCTAGATGGCTTTGAACAACAGAAATGTATTCTCTCACAATTATGGAGGCCAGAAGTGAGAAATCAAGGTGCTTTGAGGAAGAACTTCCCTTGCCCCTTGCACCTTCCAGGGGTTGCTGGTCACCCATGGTGTTCCTCAGCCTGTGTCTGCATTCCTCCAGCCTCTGCCTCTGTCTCACATGGCCTTCTCCTCTATGTCTCTGTCCAAATCCCCTTCTTTTTCTCATAAACATGCCAGTCATTGGATTGGGGGCCTATCCTAAATCCAGGACAATTTCGTCTCAAGAGTTTTAACAAATGACATCTGTGCAGACCCTGTTTCCAAATAAGGTCATTTCTGAGGTTCTGGATGAATCTGGGTTCTGGGGGTCCACTGTTTAACCCACTGCAGTAAGTGATGCTTACCATGGGGAAATGGGCAGCGTGCTGAGACCCTGTACTCAGCAGGGCTGGGGACTCTTTGCAAGGCATGGAAAGGATAAGATGTAGTCTATAATTGTTAAAATGGTAGAGTTCCACCTACACATGCTGTTGGAGTTCAAAGAAGGAGGAAATGGTTGGAGATGCAATCTCTCCATCTTCCTCCTCCTCCCCAGCTGTTCAGCTCACTGTCCCAGGGAGAACAGGAGACTTGGGTGGTGGTATTCGGAAGCAGAACAGAAATAATATGAATGAGAAGAGAATATTTCCCTGTGGCAGCCAGAGGTCCTCATGGGCTGAGTTCTCATGACTCACCATCTTTTATTCATTCTTTATTGAATCCTGGGCCTTCAATAGTATTTGTGAAATGAAAGGATGTGTTACTCATCGGGCTGGGTCCTCAGGATCCCAGATGAATGTAATGTGTCCACCCCACAACCCCCTTGGGGAGTTTGCTGTTTCATGGAGTAGACAGATAGGTTACAGTTTATCCATCCTTTGCAGTCAGGCAGAACACACACTTTGGGGGCCCAATGGAAAGGCTTTTGAGTGGGTTTTGAAGCATGCATAGAAGTTTTCTGGGAAGAATTGGTGAGCCTGGAACTGCACACAGAGCAAAGGCATGGAGGTTATAAAAAAGGGCACTGTGTTTTAGTCCATTCTATGTTGCTGTAATAGAATACTACAGACTGGGTAATTTGTAAATGATAGACATTTACTTGGCCCTTGCTTCTAGAGGTTGGGAAGTCCAAGAACATGGCCCTGGCATCTGGTGCAGGTCTGCATCCTCCCATGGTGGAAAGTGGAAGGGCAAAAGAGCATGAGCAAGAGGGAGCTGATCTCACTTTTTTTTTTTTTTTTTTTTTTTTGAGACGTAGGCTCGCTCTGTCACCCAGGCTGGAGTGCAGTGGCGCCATTTCGGCTCTCTGCAAGCTCTGCCTCCCAGGTTCATGCCACTCTCCTGCCTCAGCCTCCCGAGTAGCTGGGACAACAGGCGCCCGCCACCATGCCTGGCTAATTTTTTGTATTTTTAGTAGAGATGGGGTTTCACCATGTTAGCCAGGATGGTCTCGATCTCCTGACCTCGCGATCCGCCCGCCTCGGCCTCCCAAAGTGCTGGAATTACAGACATGAGCCACCGTGCCCCGCCTGAATTCACTTTGATAACAAACCCACCCTCGTGATAATGAACCCACTCCCACAATAACTACATTAATCTATTCATGAGGGCAGACCCTCATGACCTCATTACCTTTGTTAGGCCCCACCTCTCAGCATCCTGTGGCAGGATTAAGTTTCCAACACGTGAACGTCAGGGGACACATTTAAACCATCCTAGGATGACTTATGTAAGTGCAGCAAGAGAGGTCAGAGTGGCTGGGGCATGGGGCTTGAGGTTGGGGCGTGGCCTTAGCTGGCGAGGTCCTGTGAGCTCTGCCTGCAGGGAGGGAGAGTGAGACCTGATGAGCTGGATCTGGGGGAGCTGACTGTGGTGGTAGTGTGGTGGACGATAGACTGGAAGCCTTTTAGGAAGCTGCTGCTGGAGTTGAGGTGAAGAGGACAATACTCAGAACTCACCTGGGAGCAGAAGAATCAGAGAGGGCCCCATTTTTTTAAAATGAGATAAAATTGTACATAACGTGAACTATTAATTGATTCAAAGTGTGCGATTCAGTGACATTCAGCACATTGAGAATATTGTGCAACCATCACCTGTGTCAAGTTCTAGAACATGGCCATCACCCCAGAAAGAGATCCTGTACTCATTAGCAGCCTCTCCCCATCCCCTCCCACAGCCCCTGGCAGCCACCCCTCTGCATTCTGTCTCTGTGGATTTGCCTGTTCTGAGTATTTCAGAAAAATGGAGTCAAACCTGCCCTTCTGCAGCACATTGCAGCACCTGTCGATGCCTCAGTCGTTTTCGCAGCTGAGTAATCTTCCGCTGCTTGGACCTACCACGTTGGGTTTATCCATTCATCCATCAAGGGATATTTGACTATTGACTATTCGAGGCATACAATAGATATCGTGTGACTGTTTTCTGAGGGAGATTTCTGGTGCTCAAAATGGGTTTGTTGAATGAGGAAATGAAACGGTAACCCTGAATCCCATAACCCTCACTCTTAAATCCACTCTCCCCCAACCTCACCATCATCGTCTCTGTGTCTCACCTGCAAGGAACAGGTGTGTTCCAATACCTGCCATTGTGTCAAGGGACCTTATTCTTAGCCTTTAAGAAGGCAGCCAGTGGCCGGGCGCGGTGGCTCAAGCCTGTAATCTCAGCACTTTGGGAGGCCGAGACGGGCGGATCACGAGGTCAGGAGATTGAGACCATCCTGGCTAACACGGTGAAACCCCGTCTTTACTAAAATACAAAAAAAATTAGCCGGGCGAGGTGGCGGGCGCCTGTAGTCCCAGCTACTCGGAAGGCTGAGGCAGGAGAATGGCATGAACCCGGGAGGCGGGGCTTGCAGTGAGCTGAGATCCGGCCACTGCACTCCAGCCTGGGCAACAGAGCCAGACTCCGTCTCAAAAAACAACAACAACAACAACAAAAAACAACAACAACAACAAAAAAAAACAGAAGGCAGCCAGTGTTAAGGGTGGCCTGGAAGTCTCTAGGTGTGGTGGGGGTGGGGGTGGTGGACTTGACCTCCAGGGGAACATAGCACTACCTCATGATGGCCTGGTCCCTCGCCTGGTGTCCTGCAGCCTGGAGTACCATCTGCTCCTTGGCATCCCCTTCCTCTGCCGGGCAGGACGTTGCCCAGTGCCATCCACCCCACTGTGCTCTGTGCCATCTGGCCACACTGGGTTCCCCAGGACTCCCCACTTCTTGGAGAAAAATGAAGTCCAGCCTTGGAGAGTGGGTGGAGGGCAGAGAGTCCTGAATGCTCTGCACATCCGCCCCTGCCCTCCAGCCTCCCCGGCGCCTCCCACATGGCCAGTGCCAGCTGGTGGAAGAACAGCAGCCCTCCCTGCTTCCGAAGCCTCGGAACCTCCAGGGCCCCAAAGAGGTGACACTGCGGCATTGCTGCTGTCTCTGTGTGCTCTGAGAGCCACCTGGGTCTGTGGGTTATGCCAGAAGAGGGACCTGGGGACCCTACTCTTGAGAGCAGCAGGCTGTAGAGTGCCTAGAGGAGGGTTTCTGTGTGCCTGGGCTGCAGAGCTGGTCCGGTCTGGGTGCTGCAGAGACGATGCAGACAGGGAGACCCTGAGAAGGACGAAGTGGGCACAGGAGGAAGCCTGGCAGCCCACGGCCGTGCTTCATATTCTGCACAGGGGGGTGCCCCAGCTTCCTGTGCTTGCCATTAGATCCAGCCATGCTGCTTTGAGGGACAGAGAGAGGGAACAGTGCCCAGGAACCAGAGATGGAGGGGAGTGTGAAGGCAGGAACAGGAGAGGAAGCTGGTGGCTGTTTCTCAGCTGGGTGTCCTGTAGCAGGGGCGAAGGCTTTAGCGTCTCTCCCCTTATTCTCTCCCTGCTTTGCCACCCAGAGTCCCCGGACACCAGGAAATTGTTCCTCCACTCAGGAAGCAGACTGCCCAGCTGCTGCCCCCGCCCCAGCTCAGCCGAGCTGGCCTAGCGCTGCAGGAGAGCTCACTTACTTGCTGTGACAATTCTTAGTTTTCAACCTTTTTTAAAAAAAAAAAAATTAAACCCCCAAACCTAGGCTTTTTTGGTGATGTAACAGTTCTATATCTCAACTGCAGTGAGAGTTGCACGATGCTGCACATGTGATAAAATGGCAAAGAGCTACATATCACACACACACACGCACACACAGGCATGCATGCACAGATGCACACACACGTGTGTATATCACTGGGGAATCTGAGTCAGCCCTGTGTACTGCGCCATCTCCGTTTCCTGGTTGCATGGTGGTTATGTGAGACGTCAACATTGCGGGAAGCTGGGTGAAGGGGGTAAGGCACCTGCACTTTTCTCTGCCCCTTCTAGTGAATCCGTAATTATTTCCAAACAAAAAACAAAAACAAGGCCCCGACAGATTCAGAGTGAATGAGTCAGGCAGCGCAGTCCCATTAAGGGTAACCGTGTGTGCCGACTGCTTGGAGACACCGTGTGCCTGCCTACCATGTGGGCCTGGTAGACAGACCTCTCCCTGCTCCTTCCCTGCCCAGCTGCCTGCTCTGTTACCCACCTTTCCCTGCCCAACTGCCTACGCTGTTACCCACCTGGGGAGGCACACCCAGGTCCCCTGCCCTGCAAAGATGGCCTGGGCCTGGTTGCATGACTGCAAGGTCAAGGGACATGGGGGCTTCTGCTGCTCTGGTCCAGGAGAGGTTGTCACTGCTGGATGGCAAAGACCTCTGGCTCCCCACCCACCATGTTTTCTGGAGGAATCTGTTGACCGCCACACCCTTTCCTGAACACCAGACCTTCTTTATGCTGTTGTGCTGGGCTGTGTTCTTCAAGTCGCCTCTGCTCTCAGAAGTCACATTCCATTCCCTTATGCACTGAAGTGTCTCAAGGGTTTGCCTGCACCTCCCCACTCTGGATTCGCTGCCTAAGGGCAGGGATCTCATGGCTGTTGTGGGCAGGGACATTGCGGGGACAGTCCCAGGGCCTGGCTGGTCTAGGACGCATTCATTCTCTGCATCTCTTTGGGAGCAGAGACCAGCTGTTGCTCTGTGCTGCCGCCATCCTGGGGAAAGAGGGCGCCCCAACTGCCCCAGAAATGGAGGTCCCAGGGACATCTACATGGGGCTGCTGGCCCCGGGCTTCAGGAAGAGCGGCTGGAATGTTGAGGAGGACACGAAGGCACGTTAGAGGGAATTAGCGGCCACGTGTCTTGGTTGGGCGATTTCACAGATCTCTGGAAGTCGATGACATTTGCGGAGATTAGAAAGGCCGTGCCCCCAATTCATGAGCCATATTAAAGCAACCGCTCCCCCAACACCCCAGCGAGGAGTGTCGGCACACACCACATGGTGAGAGCTGTCGATTCCAGTCTGTGTTCATGGTAGCCCCTTTTCCACTGCTACACAAGGCCGGGCCATAAGGCCCTCATCCGTCTGACCATCGACCCTGAAATATTCTAACGAGGCCCCACTCCATGCTGGACATGGGCCGGCGGCTTCTGCTCAGGGGATCGGGAAGCAGGGCAGCCGCGCCCCCAGGAGCCCATGGCCTGGGGAGGAGGGTGCCCGTAGACCTCGCCCTGCCTGTGCCACGTGTGTGTCACCTGTGTCAGCCTACCTCATTATCTTCTCTATCAATACACCTATGCCTGTACCTCTGCCTATAACACACACATACAATTCATGACTAACTGTTGGAAGGACTCCCATGGAAATGGGCAGGTCTGGGATACAGAACAACTCGGGGGATTTAGGACGGGAGGAGGCAGCCCTGTGCTGAGTGGGTGGCTGGGGACAGAGAGTAGAGGGCTGTTCCAGGCAGTGGGACTGACTCGTACCCAGACCTCTTGAGCTTGTGTTTGAAAGACGGAGAGAGCCGTGGCTTAGACATGGAGGGGGCCGGTCCAGGGTGGGCAGAGGCAGGTTCTGAAGGGCCCTGGGGGGTTTGAATCAATTCAAGTGTGGTGGAAACTCCCGGGGGTCTGACTCAGGAGGGGCTCTGGCCTTGTATAAATACGTATTCAACAGTGTCTTTATAAAATGATGGCATCTCTGAAATTCACCGGTTAATATTTTAAAAGAATGCTCTGGTAAATGGTTAGAAGGAACTAGGTCAGAGGCAGAGAGACCCCGTGGGGACCCAGTGTGGTGTCCGGGTGAGGGGCTGGGGCTTGGTCCCGGGTCAGTTCTCTCAAGCAGGGGATGCGTGGCAATGTCTGGGGTTGTCACAGCTGGGGAGGAGGCTGCCCCTGGCGTCCAGTGGGTGGGGACCAGGAATGCTGCCAAACGTCCTACAGCACACGGGACGCCCCCACCGAGAAGGACCCAGCCCCAGATGTCCCTGGTGCCTGGAGGGAGACCCTAGAGAGGACAGACAGGGTCAGAGTGGGAGGCAGAACAAACAGAGTTGGTGGGAAGCGGGTTGGGAGAAGAGGACAGAGCAAGGATGATGCTCAGATTTCCAGGTTGAGCAGCAGAAAGAAAGACTGCCTGGGAGAGGAACAGGCTCGCGAGCACATGAAGGCTTGGGGTGGGACCCTATCAGTGTCCTTCAGGCTTGGGGTGGGACCTGGTCGGTGCGATGTCCGAGAGAGGCAGACGCCACTCAGCACTGGACACCTGGGTGGCCCTCGGGGGAGGCCGGGCTGGAGGTGCCGCTGCAGATGTCAAGGGTGCGTGCGGAGCAGGGGGCTGTGTGTGGCTGTGTGTGTGACTGCAGCTCCGTTGATGAGCATGAGTGTGGAATGTGTGAATATCTGTGTCCGTCTGATGCTGTGAGCCAGTGTGTGTGTCTGAGAATGTGACCGTGGAAGTGTGTGACTGTGAATGAATGTGTGTGTGGATAGGTTCCTCTGAACTTGAGCATCCGCGCGCATGTGAGTGCGTGACTGTGTGCGTGTGTGAGTGTGTGTGTGCACACACCCGTGTGCCTGGCCTCTGCTCAAAAGTGCCACGGGCCCCGTGACGGCACCTCCCACGGAGTCCTGTCTGACCATTTCTGGACCCAGTTGGCCACTCTCCTGGGCTCATCCGATTCCCACCTTCAGTTACCACTGACCCTCCTGGATGACCCTCAGGTGGTCTCTCCTGGGCAGAAGTGTGGGGCAGTTTCTTCCTGGCCAACAATTTCCGAATTCCTCCTCCCCAGATGCCACTGCTCAGGGCCTGCCTCGCCCCTCTCCGCTCCCCCGTCATGGTAGCCTGCGCGCCTTTGGATTCTTTTCTGGCTGCTGACCTGGGAGTAGCATATCCAGCTTCCTCCAGTATGGGGCTCATTTTTAAGATACAAGAAAAGTGGGGCCCATGTACACCATGGAGGGGGATGCTGCCAGGCCTGCACGTACCCCATGGACGGGGACACTGTCCAGCCTACGCACACCCCACGGAGGGGGACGCTGCCAGGTCTGCACACACCCCATGGGGAATGCTGTCGGGCCTCCGTGTATGTGGCTGGCTCTGTAGCAGCCCAGTCTGAGTGGGCGCAGGGACGTGGTATCTCCTGCCTCTGGGTGCAGTGCCCCCAAACCCCAGGCCTTGAATACTGAGGAGCTGCAATGGGAATGGGCCCATCACCACATGGGGCCATCAGATGAGACCCTGGCTCAGCTCATGTCATCTTCCAAGTCTCTGCAGTCAGTGTGAATAGGGCTGTTTCTGGCGTGGGCCACAAGAGCCCTAGGGTGGGTCAGATATCTTCACCTAATGAGCTGTGTGACTCCGTACAGGCCACTTAACCTCTCTGGGCCTTTGATTCCTTCCCAAACTCCCATTTCTCCCTGTGTGGTAATGCACAGGGCCAGATGGTATGAAATGATTCCTTGGATTTTCTTGACTGGGTTCAAGAGTGAGTGGACCCCTTTGCTGCGGGCAGGCCAGGAGGACCCACAAACAGCTAGGGATTGGGGGTGCTGGGAGGGCTTGGTGGGCAAGGTGGGGGAGCAGCAGTGCTTTTGATCCCAAGAGAGGTGAGGTTGGTGGATGGGAGAGGTAGTGGGACTGGGCCTCTGCAGAGGGCAGGCCAGGAGGGGCAGGAGGGGCTGGGCAGGGATGCAGCAGACAGAGCCACCTGGCCCTGGGGCAGGACAGACATGGGCAGCCTCAGACTCCCTGGAAGCTGGATTTGGGGGTGTGCTGAGGAAATTTCGAGAGAGTGCCCTGGGAGCCGGGAGAATGATGTGCCCAGGTCCGGGGCATGTGGCTGGGTGGGGAATGGGTTCTGGCCACCCTTCTGAGAACAGGGGAGAGGTGCAGAAGGGGGCTGAGGAGGTGCCAGGTTGGCATGGGGTGGGCAGAGCAGAGGTGGTGGGGCAGAGCTCCAGACAGAATTGCCTCCCCTGACGCATCTGAGAGGTGTCCTCCTGTGCAACCCCTCATCAGAATACATTTCCTACACAGGACGTCACCAAAGACGCTTCCCAACTCACCACGGGGGGCACACGGGGCCCAGTCCCGCGCCGGATCACAGCCTGCTGTCCACCCTGGGCTGAGAGGTGTCCCTGGGATCCCAGAGCTCGGCTCCTGGGCATGCAGTCAGCCGCCTGTCCCCTCCTCTGCCAGCCAAGCTGTTTTGAGAGCCTCCCTCGCGCCCGGTGTCAGGCTGTAGCTGTGTGTGGGGGCCTGAGGGAGCTGGCAAAACACAGGAGAAGATCTGTCCTCCAGGGTCCTCCGGGGTGAGGCTCGCCGGCCCCAGGCTTGTCCCAGAGACCCAGAGGGAGGAGATGTGCAGCTTTTGGGGAGCTGTGGATCTTGGCCCTCGTGGGGACGTGCACACACTGCGCACACAGCACACCCCTGCACCACCCCACATGCCAGCATGCCTCTGCACACACATCTACACATACACACACACCATGTGCCTGCACACACCTGCACATACCCACACATCTCCACACCCACTCTTCTGCACACTCTTACACGGCACTGTTTCTCTCCATAACCCCAGTGGGGCTGTGAGGCTACAGCAGGCGGCCTGCCAGTCCCCTCTTATCCTGGAACTCTGGGTGACATCCCTGCCTCCCACCAGCTTCCCTGCCACCACTCCTAAGGGTGCCAAGGAGATGAGGCCTGTCGCTCTGTGACCACTGAGCTGGCCACTCAGGGCCAGCATCCCCGTCTGCCACCAGGAGGAGGAGAGCAGCCCCACTGCGATGCCTCAGCTTCTATGGCCATCCCTGCTGGCCACGCAGCTCCCCCTTTCACAAATGAGATGAAGCCACTGCCCCAGAGGGCCTAGAGTGGTTTGTTCTCTGGGCATCGCTCTGGACTTGGGGTGTGGCCAGCGTGGCCGCTGGGCCTGGGCAGAGCCAACACGCGCTCTTCAGCTGTGGCATAGCCTGTGTAGAAAACCACGGCTGTTAGCATTTCATCCCGGGTTTACGGAAAGGACACATTGCCATGACTACAGGTTGAGGACTCCTGCAGACATTCACTCATTTGATCCTCAAAGCAATCCCCCGAGGGAGGCCCTGCAATCACCCCCATTCCATAGATGGGTAAACCGAGACCCAGAGAGATGAAGCCATGTGCGTGCTCAAAGCCGCACATCTCAGTGGGGGTTGAAGGGGAGACGTGGCCCAGGTGACCATGGGGCCATGAGTGGGATGGCACCACGGTGCTGCTTACTCTCCACTGGCTTCTTGGTCCAAAGGCTCTGAGCCAAGGGTGTTTCTTCCCTGCAATGCCCCAGGGTTGTGCAAGCTCTCTGTGCCCTCCTTCACCTTTCCTGACCCTGCCCGGCCTGCTCCTCCACTGATGCCAGGTGCCAGCATTTGGCAGGGGCTGTGGCCACCAAGTCCAAGTCTCTCCCAGTGGTCTCCTCCCTCATCCCTTCTCCCTTCCCAGAGCCTCCCCACTCCACTCTGTGACCCTGTTCTCCCCTGATAGCCCAAACTTCCCTTTCTCACTCCCCCACCCCACGGTGACCTTTCATGACCCACTCATTGCTGCCTGCCAGAAGCCAGAGGGCAGGGGACAGCCTCGACCTGGACAATCACAAACCAGGTCCATGTCTGAGCATCCATGTGTCCCAAGACAATGGAGCATCAGTGACTTGCTGGAGCTCTGCCTTCTGCGTCGAAGGCGTGTGCACAAATAATGCCCACCCGCCTTCCCCTCCACCATGACTCCTGTGTTCCTCTGCGGCGGAGGTGGCGACAGGGTGGGCCTCCATCCTACACTGCCCACTGCCCATCTGAGCTCCCAGTCTTAACTCTCCAAAAAGTTTGTTCCCACCTAGCCCCTACACTCTCACCTCCGCCTTCCTCCTCAAACATCCCGCATTCCTGCCGGATCACACCATTCAGCAGTTCCCACCTCCATGCTTCCATCTGCCCCATGCCTTCCAGCAAGTTCCTTCTCCTTAATTTCAACCATTCAGAATTCTACCCATCCTTCTAGGCCAGCTGAGTTATCCTCCCTGGTAGCCACGGGGAACATAGTGTAAAACCCTCTGGGCTCTCTGGGACTCCAAAGAGCCCTGCGGGTGTTGTCACCCCCCCCCTGTAATTTGTGTGGATAAGGGTGCCAGTACTGGGTGGCA
>NW_020252143.1:0-1522 GCF_003255815.1 Theropithecus gelada | reverse complement strand
AAAAAAAAAAAAAAAAAAAAAAAAAAAAAAAAAAAAAAAATCTGTAACATTAATCCCGTGATTCTTTTTATTATTATTTTTTGAGACCGAGTCTCACTCTGTTGCACAGGCTGGAGTGCAATGGTGCGATCTTGGCTCAATGCAACCTCTGTCTCCCGGGTTCAAGTGATTCTCGTGCCTCAGCCTCCCAAGTAGCTGGGATTAGCACGCACCACCACACTCAGCTAATTTTTGTATTTTTAGTAGAGACAGGATTTCACCATGTTGGCCAGGCTGGTCTTGAACTCCTGCCTTCACGTGATCCACCCGCCTCAGCCTCCCAAAGTGCTAGGATAACAGTCATGAGCCACTGTGCCCGACCCTAATCCTGTGATTCT
This sequence comes from Theropithecus gelada, assembly GCF_003255815.1. Taxonomy (NCBI): domain Eukaryota; kingdom Metazoa; phylum Chordata; class Mammalia; order Primates; family Cercopithecidae; genus Theropithecus; species Theropithecus gelada. The sequence goes on along the minus strand of NW_020252143.1, from coordinate 1,145 downwards.
AAACAATATTCAAATTGTGTTAATTTCAGAAATTAAGGACTTATTTCCATTCACTTCTGCATGGCCTCATGCAGTTCCATGGCTTCAAATACTGTGTATTATATATATATTCTATAAAATGTTGAGGACCCATATCTCTCCCACCTCTATTTGTAGCTGTTATTTCCTGGACGTCTAGTAGGCACTTCAAATAAACAAAATCAATGATTTTCTATTTCCTCCACCAAATCTGTTGCTCTCATACCTTTCTCATCTCCACAAATTCACCACAGTCCACAACAGCTCTTTTGAAAACCTGGCAGTCATCTTTTATTCCTTCCTTTCCCTCATAGCTCACATCCAGTTTATCTATTGGCGCTTTGAGAGCTGCTTCCAGAATACACCCAGAATCTGGTCATTTCTCAGTCTCCACTGTTTAAGCCACTGGTGGTTTCCTACGTCTTTTAGGCTGAAATTCACATTCCCTACCTGCAGCCCACATCCAAAGGATTTACAAGGGGATTCCTAACCCTCCTTGGTGTCCATCCTGTCACTCATTAATTAGCTCAGGCCTTCTTACCTTTGGCATGGACTGCCAGACCCTCCGTCTCTATCCATCTTCAATGTTTCTCACAGCTACCACAGGTGGGCAGCAAGCCATGGTGGAGGGGGGGCAAGGGGAGCATAAACTCATCTTGGAGTGTCACTCATTGGTTTGCTTTTTTTTTTTTTAAATCAACTATGTTGAGGTAAAATTTACATACAATAAGTCATGTACAGTTAAAGGGAACAGTTCAGTGAATTTTTTAAAAATGTGCAAATCTATTCAATGACCACCAAAATCAAGATAACAGAACGTTTCCATCATCTTTAGGTGTAAGAAAGTAAAATAGTACAGAAGCAAGTAAAGTAAAAATGTGAGCCTTTCTCCAACTCCATTATAGCTTCCCGCAAAAACAACTCAACATTTCTGTGTGTGTTCCATGAGACTAGTCATTCACAATACATATACAGTTTTTGGTGCCCAAACTCTTGAATAATGTTCTCAATCTTGACTGTACTTCAGAATTACCTGGGAAGCTTAAAAATTCCTAATGCACAAGAAGCACTCCAGGCCAATTAAATCAGAACATAGGGGTGGAACCCAGGCTTCTATTTTATTTATT
>NW_020252142.1:0-1522 GCF_003255815.1 Theropithecus gelada | reverse complement strand
ACTTGAATCCGGGCGGAAGACTTTGCAGTGAGCTGAGATCTCGCCACTGCACTCCAGACTGGGTGACAGTGGGACACTGACTACATAAAAAAACATATGGCGGAGCGGGGGCTGCAGGGACTGAGGTGGTGGCAGGTGAAGTGAAGATTGGGAAAGAGGACTCCTTGATGCTCCGCGAATCCTGGCCTGAGGCTGGGATCTCGCGCTGCCTCCCCGGAGATCAGCCCGAGGTTTCTTCCTCCTGAGGTTTCTTCCTGCTGGTCGGTTCTCCGTGCATCCCGGCCTCTGGAGACCATCCTGTTAACGCCCTGGCCAGGACTGCTCTCAGCCCCAACTCTGACGCACTATCACACAGGGCTTCTACTTCGCCAAGTCTCAGGGACCCATCCCCAGGAAATGGTGTCAATCGCTGTGACCAAAACGGCGCCTCAGGCCTCACGCATGAGCACTGGCGAGGCTGACTCCCCCTTTGCTCCAGAGAGTCAGGCTGGGAACCCATTAAAAAATGGTGGCGACGCGACGGCTGCGGGGACTGGGGCGGCGGTGGCAGCAGCGGAGCAGTCCGAGACGGCGGGTGGAAAGAGGACTAGGAGAGGGGCCTGTGCGAGAGCCAGGGTCAGACCCATAGGAGTCCTATCGTCAGGACCTTCTTGATTGGTTTTCTGCTTTGGTTCCCAGTGGAGGAGGAGCTTCAGGGTGCCCGCTGGGCTCTCTGGACACCTCTTCGAATCCAATAATGGATCCGACCCTGTGATGAGGAATGGGGTTACAATGTAGTGAGGCGGGAAGGGCCTCGCTGGGGCACAGAAAGATCCCAAGAGCTGCATGGCCTGCTGTTGGCTGAATAAACTGGCCCATGAGCCGATTGCCTCCCTCTTTCCTGCATAGGGCAGGGGTTTACCTTCATCTCCAAGGCCCGCGGACTCCGAAATCCCGACACAGCTTTCCACAACACATGCAACAAGAGACAAAGGTGAGGCCAAGATAGAGCCAATGTGACTACACATGGCACTGACGTCCCCCAAGAGCAGATGGAGTGTGTGTCTTTGAGGTCATATGGGACGATGCTGAGACAGATACTGAGGTGCAGGCTGTGCCCGGGGGCCACTGGGATCTCCCACACAAAGTTGAGGAAAAGCCAAGCACACCTGAAAACCTGTGAGACAGGACCTGTGCTCGAGTCCAAGCCATATGCAGGGATGCCTGCCAGAGGGGCCGAGACGTTTTGAAAAAGTATAGCCCACCAACAGCCCACCACCAGGTGGTTCCCCTGACACCACCTCCCCTGACAACCAGCAAAACCCAATCCCTTGGGAGACTTGAAATCCGTGGCAGTCAAAAGATTCAGTGCTTGAAGGCATTTTGCCCAGGAGGAGGGGAACCGAAGGGATTTCAGAAATAAGCGAAAAATTACAGGCGGGATGCAACACTGCCTTTCCTGGCAGGCAAAGGTCAGCCACGGAGGAGTCGCATCACACTGGTCACGAACGGACCAGGCAGCAATCACCTGAGACATGGAGAT
>NW_020252141.1:0-1522 GCF_003255815.1 Theropithecus gelada | reverse complement strand
ATTTTTTGTATTTTTAGTAGAGACGGGGTTTCACCGTGTTAGCCAGGATGGTCTCGATCTCCTGACCTTGTGATCCGCCCGTCTCAGCCTCCCAAAGTGCTGGGATTACAGGCTTGAGCCACCGCGCCCGGCCAGTGCTGCCCATCCTTAATTACCATCCAGAGCCCTGCAATTCCAGCACCTCTGTCCTTACACTTCTCCCTTTTACAAAGCATCTCAGCTGTCTCCTTGATCACAGCCGATAGAACCAGTAATCTTGTCTCCTCTTTCTAGATGTTTTCCCATCTTCCTGAGATGTATTTCTGCATGTTCCCTAAGCTGGAGATTAAGAAGTCTTCTTGACTTCCTACTCTTTCCTCTCCAAGAAGTAATCTCTCTTCTAACCCCCAAGATTTTCTTCCTCTGAAATGTTAGTTATGTCATTCAGCTTCCATCATCACTCTCAGTCCGGCCCCTTTCTCATAAAATTCCGGCCCAAGTTGATGAGGAAATTCTCACTTCTTGTTAGCCACTTCAGGTGTTATTTCTGGGTTTATATCCCTGAAATCCTTCATTATGAGGTCCCTGTCAGTAAACCTAGAGTGATTCTAATTGCCTTTTAACAAAACAACTGGATTTCAAGACCTTCTATTTTTTCTATTGTTTCTCTCATTTCCTGAATAGTTCCTGGAGTTTATTCAGTAGGTATCCTTATCTTCCTCCTTACACACTGGTCAGGCCATGCATGCCTCTGCTCATGCAGAGTGACTAGTCATTCTGTACCCAGGTCGTGCTTCAAGGCTGAGCTCATGTTGTTTCTTTTGTGTGAACCATCCTCAATCACTTCAGTTAGTGCTGATCTCCTTTTTTGATCTCCTACCCACTTAGCATCTATTCTATAACCCCACTATCTCAGAGTGATGTTTCTTTTTTTTTTTTTTTTTTTTTTTTGAGATGGAGTTTCGCCCTTGTTGCTCAGGCTGGAGTGCAGTGGCATGATCTTGGCTCACTGCAACCTCCACCTTCTGGGTTCAAGCAATTCTCCTATCTCAGCCTCCCGAGTAGCTAGGATTACAAGCGCCTGCCACCACGCCCGGCTAATTTTTTTGTATTGTTTTAGTAGAGATGGGGTTTTACCATGTTGGCCAGGCTGGTCCTGAACTCCTGACCTCAGGTAATCCACCTGCCTCAGCTTCCCAAAGAGCTGGGATTACAGGCATGAGCTACTGCGCCCAGCCTCAGAGTGATATTTCATGTATATTCATCACTGTTTGGTATGACCTCTCATCACATAGATTCTGACTTCCAGGGAGACCATACTTTCTTGCCTCGTCTCTGGTACTGGAAACTCAGTAGACTACAAGTACTGAGTGAGTATAAAGTTGGACAAGAGCTGTTCATTTGGTCTTTCAGTTGGTCTTTCATTTGGTCAGGGAATTGGTCAGCTTCCATTTGTAAAAGCTTTTACTGGAAGGATTTAAAATCTATATGAAGATAATTCAGTAACTTTTAAGAGCTGAGCTTGAAATTGATAATAAATGCC
>NW_020252140.1:0-1522 GCF_003255815.1 Theropithecus gelada | reverse complement strand
AACCCAAGCAGTTTGCCTTCAGTGCTTCCATTCCTAACAACGTTCAATAGGCAATCTCTTCAGTGGAAGAGATCTAAAACTAGTTAAGATACCAAAAATCTAGGGACCAAAGTAACTATTGCCACTCATTTCTATTCATTTATAATGCTGGAAATGTACACACCACTTCCAAAGGCATATACCTAGTTTGTTGCTTTTTTTTTTTTTTTTGAGAGGGAGTCTCACTCTATTGCCCAGGCTGGAGTGCAGTGGCAGGACCTCGGCTCACTGCAAGCTCCACCTCCCGGGTTCACGCCATTCTCCTGCCTCAGCCTCCAGAATAGCTGAGACTACAGGCACCTGCCACCATGCCCTGCTCATTTTTTGTTTTTTTAGTAGAGATGGGGTTTCAACGTGTTAGCCAGAATCATCTCGATATCCTGACCTCATGATCTCGGCCTCCCAAAGTGATGGGATTACAGGCGTGAGCCACCGCGGCCTGCCTTTGTTTTGTTTTGTTTTGGTTTTGGTTTTGTTTCATTTCCCCGTTTTTTTTTTTGTTTTGTTTTTGTTTTTTTTTTTTTTTGAGACGGAGTCTTGCACTGTTGCCCAGGCTGGAGTGCACCATCCCCGCTCACTGCAAGCTCCGCCTCCCGGGTAGAGGCTATTATCTTGCCTCAGCCTCTATAGTAGTTGGGACTACAGGCACCTGCCACCACGTCCGGCTAATTTTTTTTTTTTTTTTTTTTTTTTTTGTATTTTTAGTACAGACAGGGTTTCTCTTCACCTCGTGATCCGCCCGCCTCGACTGCCAAAAGTACTGGAATTACAGGCATGCGCCACCACACCTTGCCAATAGACTCTATTTTTTTAAAAAATTATTTTTTGTAGAGATGAAGTCTCACTTTGTTGCTTAGGCTGATCTTGAACTCCTGACCTTAAGTGGTCCTTCAATTTTGGCCTCCCAAAGTGCTGTGATTATATGTGTGAGGCACTGCACCCGGCCTCAGTAGGCTTTTATGGCTTATGCCTTCTGTCCTTTTAAAACTATTTCAACTTAATTTTCTACTCTTAATTGTTTGTTGTAGTTTTTATATATATGTAAGTGTATATATATTTGTAGGCTGTGTAAATATAGTGTGTGCATATATATATAGTATCTGTATATGTGTGTGTGTGTATATAATGTGTGTGTGTCTGTGTGTGTGTGCGTATATAGGTATATACACACACATTTTTTGTTTTTTCGAGATAGGGTCCATTCTGTCACCCAGGCTGGAGTGCAGTGGTGCAATCATGGCTCACTGCAGCCTTGACCTTCTGGGCTCCATTGATCTGCCCACCTCAGCCTGCTGAACAGCTGGGACAACAGGTGCGCCACCACCACATCCAACTAATTTTTTTTTTTTTTTTGTAGAGGTGGGATTTTACCATATTGCCCAGGCTGGTCTTGAACCCCTGGGCTCAAGCGATCTGCCTACCTCAGCCTCCCAAAATGTTAATATTACAGGTGTGATCCGCTGTGCCCGGCCTATATTACCAT
>NW_020252139.1:0-1522 GCF_003255815.1 Theropithecus gelada | reverse complement strand
GAAGGAGTCTATGAGAATTACGACCGTACTCTTTTCCTTATCCGTAGGCCGAGGGATGTGAGAAAACCAACCAACAAAACAACACCAAAGCAACAGACTCCTACCATTCTAGAACCGTAGTAAGTTCTTGGAAATATTTCACCTGAAACTTTAGAAAAACAGAACAGATCAGACTGCTTCTCATTGGAAAGTGTGCTCACGAGCAAGCACCTTTCTGGGAAACTCTATTGAATGTTCATGAGGAAGATGGGGCAAGATCGAGCAAAAGGCACTGCATTTGGCAATGCGGGCTGCAGAGGGTAACGGGCTGTCAGGGACAGAGGCGGGGACAGACAAGGAAATCTTGCATGTTTCCCGAGACCGTTGATCATGAAAGCCAAGGCCTTTGGCTTCCGGGCCATGGGGCAGAAAACCGTCCTCTATATCTGACTGAAGGCAAAGACACTTTGCTTCTCAGGGATGTGTGCAGGCCAAAAGCTTATTCCTTGGGAGGAGAGAGGGAATCCTCTCGTGCCCCGCATCCTGAATTGCAATAAACGAGAAATCTACTGCTCTTTCTCTCCAGACCCCTCCCAGGTACAGGTGCCATCACAAAGAGGCTTAAGAATACGGAGAAATCATTCCCTTCAAAGCCTAGGGCTGCAAAGCCTTAGAGCACTGGGAGTTCATGTACTGCTCCATTGACGCAGCGCGATATGGAATAAAGGCAGACCTGCTGGGTTTCTTGAGGGTGACAGACTCCAGAGTCATATTTCTTGGAATCCGCAATGCTGAAGATTGCACCGAATGCTGCCTACTTGAAGAAATCCCTGGAAAACTTTCTGGGCACACCCTGGAGGTTTTGTGCCCATCCTAAAGACACAGCCCACCAACTCTGTACCAGAAATCACTCAGCTGTCTCCCCAAGAGAGTGCACGCAGGCTTCCTCCTACATGGCAGAACTCCAGCATCCATGGACCATTGAAAGCTGCTGCACCAGTCAGAATTTCCATGGCTTTTCATCCCAGCATCTAAGCGTGTAGATGTCTGGCCACAGGCTCCTTACCTTGCTCAGAAGGAGCCTCTAGGCTTGGAACCGGGGTGACATTCGGAGGTGCGACGGCAGTCCCTTCTGCATCTGAGCATTGTGTCAGGTTGCAGTACTCCCACCTGACATTGGGATCCATCGTATAACAATAAGGGGCTGCCACAGGATCTGGATTCCTGCAGTAGTTCCTGATCAAGCCACTGGAAATTCCAAAATGATACATGTCACAAGAGGTGGGACAATATGCAGGGGCACCCCACACCCTCTCCTTTGTGCGGCAACAAGGTCATTACCAGTGCCTTTCTAATATACCCATTTAAAGTACCATATGATTGCCCCAAGCACAAATGGTTCTCAATCCCCAATCCTCTCTGCACACTTCTCATACTTAAGAGATTATTAAGATTTTTTTTAAAATCTAAAGTAGCAAACACTTCTTAGAAACACGGAGATAATGCATACACGTGGCCCAAAAATGATCAGACTATTCTCCTT
>NW_020252138.1:0-1522 GCF_003255815.1 Theropithecus gelada | reverse complement strand
TCTGAGAACAGATATTTCAGATCCCTTTGACGACTATAGGGCCAAAGGAAATATCCTCTGGTAACAAAGACAAAGAAGCTTTCTGAGAAACTTCCTTGTGTTCTGTGAAATCATCTCACAGAGTTACAGCTTTCCCCTCAAGAAGCCTTTCGGTAAGACACTTCTTGTGGAATTGGCAAAGTGATATTTGGAAGCCTATAGAGGGCTATGGTGAAAAAGGAAATATCCTCAGATGAAATCTGGAAAGAAGCTTTCTCAGAAACAGCTGAGTGTTCTGTTAATTCTTCTCACAGAGTTACATCTGTATTTCGTGGATCTCTTTGCTAGCTTTATTTCTGTGGAATCTGAGAACAGATAATTCAGATCCCTTTGAAGAGTCTAGGGCCAAAGAAAATATCGTCCGATAACAAAGAGAAAGAAGCTTTCTGAGAAACTTCTTTGTGTTCTCTGAAATCAACTCACAGAGTTACAGCTTTCCCCTCAAGAAGCCTTTCGCTAAGACAGTTCTTGTGGAATTGGCAAAGTGATATTTCGAAGCCCATAGAGGGCTATGGTGAAAAAGGAAATATCCTCAGATGAAATGTGGAAACAAGCTCTCTCACAAACTGCTGGGTGTTCTGTTAATTCATCTCACAGAGTTACATCTGTATTTCGTGGCTCCCTTTGCTAGCCTTATTTCTGTGGAATCTGAGAACAAATATTTCGGATCCCATTGAAGACTAGAGGGCCAAAGGAAATATCCTCCGATAACAAAGAGAAAGAAGCTTTTTGAGAAACTTCTTTGTGTTCTGTGAAATCATCTCACAGATTTACAGCTTTCCGATAAAGAAGCCTTTCGCTAAGACAGTCCTTGTGGAATTGGCAAAGTGATATTTGGAAGCCTATAGATGGCTATGGTGAAAAAGGAAATATCCTCAGATGAAATCTGGAAAGAATCTTCGTCATAAACTGCTGAGTGTTCTGTTAATTCATCTCACAGATTTACATCTGTATTTCGTGGATCTCTTTCCAGCCTTATTCCTGTGGAATCTGAGAACAGATATTTCGGATCCCTTTGGAGACTGTAGGGCCAAAGGAAATATCCTCCGATAACAAAGAGAAAGAAGCTTTCTGAGAAACTTCCTTGTGTTCTGTGAAATCAACTCACAGAGCTACTGCTTTCCCCTCAAGAAGCCTTTCGCTAAGACAGTTCTTGTGGAATTGGCAAAGTGATATTTGGAAGCCCATAGAGGGCTACGGTGATAAAGGAAATATCCTCAGATGAAATCTAGAAAGAAGCTTTCTGAGAAACTGCTGAGTGTTCTGTTAATTCATCTCACGGAGTTCCATCTGTATTTCGTGGATCTCTTTGCTAGCCTTATTTCTGTGTCATCTGAGAACAGATATTTCTGATCCCTTTGAAGACTAGAGGGACAAAGGAAATATCCTCCGATAACAAAGGGAAAGAAGCTTTCTGATAAACTTCTTTGTGTTCTGTGAAATCATCTCACAGAGATACAGCTTTCCCCTCAAGAAGCCTTTC
>NW_020252137.1:0-1522 GCF_003255815.1 Theropithecus gelada | reverse complement strand
AGAACTGTCTTAGCGAAAGGCTTCTTGAGGGGAAAGCTGTAACTCTGTGAGATGATTTCACAGAACACAAAGAAGTTTCTCAGAAAGCTTCTTTGTCTTTGTTATCGAAGGATATTTCCTTTGGCCCTATAGTCATCAAAGGGAACTGAAGTATCTGTTCTCAGATTCCACTGAAAGAATGCTAGCGAAGAGATCCACGAAATACAGATGTAACTCTGCGAGATGAATTAACAGAACACTAAGCAGTTTCTCAGAAAGCTTCTTTCCGGTTTTCATCTGAGGATATTTCCTTTTTCACCATAGCCCTCTATGGGCTTCCAAATATCACTTTGCCAATTCCACAAGAACTCTCTTAGCGAAAGGCTTCTTGAGGAGAAAGCTTTAACTCTGTGAGATGATTTGAGAGAACCTGAAGAAGTTTCTCAGAAAGCTTCTTTCTCTTTCTTATCGGAGGATATTTCCTTTGGCCCTATAGCGTTCAAGGGGTCCGAAATATCTGTTCTCAGATTGAAAAGAAAGACGGCTAGCAAAGAGATCCACGAAATACAGATGTAACTCTGTGAGGTGATTTTACAGAACACTAAGCAGTTTCTAGGAAAGCTTCTTTCCAGATTTCATCTGATGATATTTCCTTTTTCACCGTAGCCCACTATGGGCTTCCAAATATCACTTTGTCAATTCCACAAGAACTGTCTTAGCGAAAGGATTCTTGAGGGGAAAGCTGTAACTCTGTGAGATGATTTCACAGAACACAAAGATGTTTCTCAGAAAGCTTCTTTCTCTTTGTTATCGGAGGATATTTCCTTTGGCCCTATAGTCTTCAAAGGGATCCAAAATATCTGTTCTCAGATTCCACAGAAAGAAGGCTAGGAAAGAGATCTACGAAACACAGATGTAACTCTGTGAGATGAATTAACAGAACACTAAGCAGTTTCTCAGAAAGCTTCCTTTCATATTTCATCTGAGGATATTTCCTTTTTCACCATAGACCTCGATGGGCTTCCAAATATCACTTTGCCAATTCCACAAGAACTGTCTTAGCGAAAGGCTTCTTGAGGGGAAAGATGTGACTCTGTGAGATGATTTCACAGAACATAAAGAAGTTTCTCAGAAAGCTTCTTTCTCTTTGTTATCGAAGGATATTTCCTTTGACTTTATAGTCCTCAAAGGGAACCGAAATATCTCTTCTCAGATTCCACAGAAAGAAGGCCAGCAAAGAGATCCACGAAATACAGATGTTACTCTGTGAGATGAATTAACAGAACACTAAGCAGTTTCTCAGAAAGCTTCTTTCCAGATTTCATCTCAGGATATTTACTTTTTCACCATAGCCCTCTATGGACTTCCAAATATCACTTTGCCAATTCCACAAGAACTGTCTTAGCGAAAGGCTTCTTGAGGGGAGAGCTGTAACTCTGTGAGATGATTTCACAGAACCCAAAGAAGTTTCTCAGAAAGCTTCTTTCTCTTTGTTATCGGAGGATATTTCCTTTGGCCCTATAGTCTTCAAAGGGATCCGAAA
>NW_020252136.1:732-1522 GCF_003255815.1 Theropithecus gelada | reverse complement strand
AAGAAGCCTTTCGCTAAGACAGTTGTTGTGGAATTGGCAAAGTGATATTTGGAAGCCCATAGAGGGCTACGGTGAAAAAGGAAATATCCTCAGATGAAATCTGGAAAGAAGCTTTCTGAGAAACTGCTTAGTGTTCTGTTAATTCATCTCACAGAGTTACATCTGTGTTTCGTGGATCTCTTTGCTAGCCTTCTTTCTGTGGAATCTGAGAACAGATATTTCGGATCCCTTTGAACGCTGTAGGGCCATAGGAAATATCCTCCGATAACAAAAGGAATGAAGGTTTCTGAGAAATTTCTTTGTGTTCTGTGAAATCATCTCACAGAGTTACAGCTTCCCCTCAAGAAGCCTTTCGCTAAGACAGTTCTTTCTGAATTGGGAAATTGATATTTGGAAGCCCATAGAGGGCTATGGTGAAAAAGGAAATATCCTCAGATGAAATCTGGAAAGAAGCTTTCTGAGAAACTGCTCTGTGATGTGTCACTTCTAATCACAGAGTTACATCTGTATTTCATGGATCTCTTTGCTAGCCTTATTTCTGTGGAATCTGAGAACAGATATTTCGGATCCCTTTGAAGACTATAGGGCCAAAGGAAATATCCACCGATAACAAAGAGAAAGAAACTTTCTGAGAAACTTCTTTGTGTTCTGTGAAATCATCTCACAGAGTTACAGCTTTCCCCTCAAAAAGCCTTTCGCTAAGACAGTTCTTGTGGAATTGGCAAATTGATATTTGGAAGCCCATAGAGGGCTATGGTGAAAAAGGAAATATCCTCAGATGAAATCTGGA
>NW_020252136.1:0-680 GCF_003255815.1 Theropithecus gelada | reverse complement strand
GGAAATATCCTCAGATGAAATCTGGAAAGAAGCTTTCTGAGAAACTGCTTAGTGTTCTGTTAATTCATCTGACAGAGTTACATCTGTATTTCCTGGATCTCTTCGCTAGCCTTCTTTCTGTGGAATCTGAGAACAGATATTTCGGATCCCTTTGAAGACTATAGAGCCAAAGGAAATATCCTCCAATAACAGAGAAAGAAGGTTTCTGAGAAACTTCTCTGTGTTCTGTGAAATCATCTCACAGAGTTACAGCTTTCCCCACAAGAAGCCTTTCGCTAAGACAGTTATTGTGGAATTGACAAAGTGATATTTGAAAGCCCATAGAGGGCTATGGTGAAAAAGGAAGTATCCTCAGATGAAATATGGAAAGAAACTTTCTGAGAATCTGCTTAGTGTTCTGTTAATTCATCTCACACTGTTACATCTCTATTTCGTGGATCTCTTTGTTAGCCTTATATCCGTGGAATCTGTGAACAGATATTTCGAATCCCTTTGAAGACTATAGGGCCAAAGGAAAAATCCTCCGATAACAAAGAGAAAGAAGCTTTCTGAGAGACTTCTTTGTGTTCTGTGAAATTGTCTCACAGAGTTAGAGCATTCCCCTGAAGAAGGCTTTTCTCAAGACAGTTCTTGTGGAATTGGCAAAGTGATATTTGGAAGCCCCTAGAGGGCTATGGTGA
>NW_020252135.1:0-1522 GCF_003255815.1 Theropithecus gelada | reverse complement strand
ATTTCATGACAAGAGCCAAGTCCATCAGGCACTTCAGCACCTTGTCCATACTAACTTTAAAAGAAGCGATGGGCCGGGCGCGGTGGCTCAAGCCTGTAATCCCAGCACTTTGGGAGGCCGAGACGGGCGGATCACGAGGTCAGGAGATCGAGACCATCCTGGCTAACACGGTGAAACCCCGTCTCTATTAAGAAATACAAAAAACTAGCCGGGCGAGGTGGCGGGCGCCTGTAGTCCCAGCTACTCGGGAGGCTGAGGCCGGAGAATGGCGTGAACCCGGGAGGCGGAGCTTGCAGTGAGCTGAGATCCGGCCACTGCAGTCCAGCCTGGGTGACAGAGCGAGACTCCGTCTCAAAAAAAAAAAAAAAAAAAAAAAAAAAAGAAGCGATGGCACCCACCAGACACCCACTCCTGTGAACAGGGAAATACTGCCTGGGAACGTCACTGCCGGGAATACTCACCGGGTTATACTCCGAATATGCCAGGAGGATGTAGAATAGTTCCCGCTGCCTAGGAGACAGAGAAAGGAGGCTTTTGTTTGTTTTGTGCAGATGCCGTTGGTTTCACTTTGTCCACAAAGCCTAACAACGAATCCCATTTCAGGTTCAGATGATTCACCACATAAGCAGTGAGCTTCTCAGGGCCTTTGAAGAAATATTTCAGTAAAATCCACATCTGTGACATGCAGATAGCCCAGTCGTACAGTGACTTGCCTGATCCTTTTCACTCTGAATGATTTTATTTTTTTTCAGTTTGCACACACACCAGTTCAGTGTTTGGATGTACAGTTCCTCCACGGTTCTAAACCAATGGACAGAGTCTCCCGGCCACCGCTTCAGCCCCTCCTGGAGTGACTCCTTCATCTTCCAAGTCTCCAGGGTGGCCCCTATGCACCCAGCCTCTCCCCAGTCTGTCAACCCTTGGCCACCCAGACTACTTCTCAGTCCGTATGATTTGGTCTTTTCCAGAATGACCCAGGAAGGGGGGGAATCCTACGTGGTAGCTTATTGGGTCTGGCTTCTTTCCCTCAGCAAAATGCGATCCACCCACATTCATCCGGCCATCACTGGCTCGTTCCCTTTTCTCACTGGGTCTTCCGTTTGGAGGGAGGACCAGCCTTGCTTCCCCATTCCCATGTTGAAGGCCATCCCCGAAGTCTCCGTGTATGAGTGACAATGAATTAATCAGTGAACATCTTATGTGGATGTCAGTTTTCAAATCAGTGGGTTCAATATCTGAGACACTTTGGGGACACGTGGTTGAAGTCCATTGAGCTTTGTGAGCCACTGCCCAACTGGCTGCCAAAGTGGCTGTGCCATGTCACGTTCCCAGCAGACAAGGATGACAGTTTCCAGGACCCCTAATTGCCCCAACATTTGGTGATGTCAGTGTTACCTTGGGAGGCTCAAGGGCCCTCTGTCCTGCCACCCTCCCGTGAGTCCTACCGTGGGTCCCCGTGGGTGAGGGAGAGCACTTTTCACCATTGTGCATGATTTTGTTTGCTGCCTTCTGTCTCCTCAGG
>NW_020252134.1:0-1523 GCF_003255815.1 Theropithecus gelada | reverse complement strand
CTTTTTAGGGCTGACCAGGTGCCTGGAATTTCTCTTGAAGGAACTGAAGGCTTTTCTTTATTTCCAGGTTGGGAGGCCCTGGTAGGCCTCTAAGAGAGGTCCCTGCTTTGTCTCAGATGCAAATGCTCGGAGTGCTACAAAGAACTTGAATGGGAGGTACTGCAACCATGTGGACCACTGAGTCATGTTTCTTTACACCAGAAAATGCACCTGCTCAAAATGTCCAGCAATGGTCAGAGAGACATCCTCCTCAAAGGAAGAGTTCCATAGAGAATTAAAATAGCCAGTTGAAACATTGGGTGTACAAAGCAAGAGTGGGGAAACAAGCACGAAGGGTGGGCTTATACACCTTCATGAGTGTGCTCACACTTGACATGAGTGTATTCTCTCTTTTTCTGGTGGATCAGGGGAAGGTGCTGGTGTGATCTACATATATTCCTTCCCATGGTGGGAGGACACTGGAGTAATGACTGTAATTCACCTCAACTTGCTTTTCTCATCCCTGATGCAGTGGTCCCAGGACTAGGGATGGAAATAGAGTCCAGAAACAGGAATTATTCCTAAGCAAGAAACTGTAAATATATTTTATGTCCTTTATGTAATAATTCCTAAGGGCCTGTAGAAGAAGGTTGTGCCTTGACTGCATCTGGCAAAGTTGGGGCTAACACTGAATGCAGCTGTATTGCCTGGGGTCAGATAGCCACCCAGTTCTCTACCTGCATAACCCTCCCCTCTATGAACTGGAATGGATGACGGGATACACTTACTAGAATAGCATTGGTCCCTGCAGTCTAAGCCAGCACAGTAGCAGAACCTAGTATTCCTTCCAAAACTATAAATGAAGAGAAGGAGAAATAGTAGCTGAGGGTAAATGAATGAACACCTCGGTTATGTAATGAGGAAAATCCAATGTTACATGAACTACTCGAAAGAGGTGTGAGCAAGAGATGATATTGTCTTTTAGCTCGATTTTACCAGATGCCTGAAAGGGTGCAGCCATATGTTGCTGAGACTATTCCTATTTTTGGACTGCACTGGGATAATTGTTAATGACCAAAGAGGATTCTGGTAATGTGCCAGGATCTTTTCACTGTTCTGATTCTTCTGGTATAGGAGATCTGTAATTGGCCAGGCACAGTGGCTCACGCTTGTAATTCCATCAGTTTGGGAGGCAATGGTAGGAACATTGTTTAAGGCCAAGTGTTTGAGACCAGCCTGAGCAAAATAGTGAGACCCATTCCTACAAAATATTTAAAAATTAGTTGGGCATGGTGGTGTGCACCTGTAATGCTATCTACTTAGGAGGCCGAGGCAGAAGGATCACTTGAGTCCAGGAATTTGAGGTTACAGTGAGCTATGATTGTGCCACTGCATTCTACCCTGGGCAACAGAGCAAGAGATTATCTCTAAAATAAAATAATAAATATTATAAAAAGAGATAATGTGGTCAAAACCAGGGTGTAATCTGTGGTCCAATAAAAATATTTGGTCTTTGTCCCTGTTTCCTGACAACCATGTTCTAA